>NC_089217.1:1188438-1210938 GCF_963930695.1 Labrus bergylta
CGCGCTCCGGCAGCAGAGTCTCTTAAAGACACAGAACCTTTAAACATGCTAACTTCCTCTCTTGTTGTTTCAGACGTTTGCCGGCGACGTCGGTCACTTATGGAAAACCTCGGAGTCTCTGCTGGTTTATCAGGAGCTCGTGAGGAAAGGAGTGCGCGGCGTGATGTAAGAAAACGCCACACACTCAGAGAGCGTCCTGTCGCTGAGCAGGTTCACTTCCTGTTAGCTCCTCATCCTGTTTTTACTGAAGACAACAAAAGGATACATGATTCAGCCCACACACACACACACACACACACACACACACACACACACACACAACAAGCTCTAGATAAATGTGTCAATAAGCAGTTTTATTCCAGGGCTCGACATGTTAACAGTAACACGTTCCTGTCATGTCGGTGTTTTGTCAGTAATTATAAACGTTGTGCTGATAACTGCTACAGCATCAACGCATCATCAGCTCGTGCACGCGCTCCTGTGTCACAGTTGAAAGGCAGCCGACGGCTTCATACACTCAAATTGTAAACTCGTACACAGATCTTAGAGCAGGTTTTCTCTGATGAAAAACAAGTTTGGTAAAACGGTTTTTAAAACCATCAGATCTCGACAAAAGCCGAGTTTAATTCAGAATTCAAAGAGAAACAAATCACCGGAAGAGTGGAGAGCGACAGCAGGATGAAAACAGAAGAGAGAAAAGTTTGATCCACAGTGACAGACAGCTGGAGGAGCTGGAACACGTTAAAGTTAAAGACTAGATCCTGCTAAAGATAAAAGTTATTCACAAAACATGTTAGCCCTTAAGAGAGCTCCTAAAGTAAAGATGTAAAGATGAAGAGTTTCTCACAGAGAAGAAAGAAGGAGAGATTCCAGCTCTATCACAGCCTCATATTAATATCACATTAAGTAGACTCTTACAGTTAGCAGCATGGTGAATAAACATGAGCACATAAATATAAGAAAAATACACAATATGTTTATAATTAGAGCTCAATTCATTTAATAAAAGTTGTAATTTAATCTCGCATCAGAATGGTTCAAGAGTAAATTGGTGACTGTTGTTCTAAGAATCAAAAGTGATGTTCCTGGTCCAGTGATCTTTGAAAACCAGTGGCTTTAATGTCAACCCCTGTATTCATAAGTCTGTTCACACCGTCTTTAGAGCGTGTCGGGTCACAAACATCTCTCAATGTGTTTTTTGTTTCCTGCAGCGAGCTGATGAAGGAGGACTACAGTGAGATTCTGCACAAGAAGTCTGAAGTGTTCCACTTGTGTAACTTCTGCACGCAGATCCTGGAGAAGACGGAGCAGCTGTGAGTCGCTCGCTCACTTTGAATAAAAGTTTTAACACTTTTGATTCTAGGAAAAGGTTTAACCCTGCGTGTCGTCCTCGCAGGTTCGAGGTGCTGATGCAGGCCAACATGATGTCATCGGAGTACGACGAGATCTCAGACATGCACAAGAAAATCCTCAGAGTGAGCGCTCGCTTCTTTTTTTACATTTATGAAAAATCTTTCATGTTTTGTTTGCAATCTTTGGAAACTAAAAGTGTGTGTGTGTGTGTGTGTGTGTGTGTGTGTGTGTGTGTGTGTGTGTGTGTGTGTGTGTGTGTGTGTGTGTGTGTGTGTGTGTGTGTGTGTGTGTGTGTGTGTGTGTGTGTGTGTGTGTGTGTGTGTGTGTGTGTGTGTGTGTGTGTGTATAGATCTCCAGCTCTCTGGAGCCCCTGGAACGAACCGCTCAGGACATCAAGAGTAAGTTCCTCCCGGGGGGTCTGCTCACCGAAGGCTGGACGCAACAAGTGGGGACGCACCCCGAAGACAGGAAGTGAGCCCCGCCCGCCTCTGCCTCATGTCGACTCATGTTTCATTTAAACACGATGACAGTTTGTCTGATGTGGGAATGTTTTTTCATCTGCAGCGTGGAGAAAATCAAAGTCCTGCTGGACGCCATCACGGCCATCTACCAACAGTTCAAGAAGGACAAAGCGGAGAGACGTGAGAGCGTTCACATCCTGTTTAAACTGTTTTTAAATGTTCTCTCTTTTATTGTGAAGGTGTATCAGAGTTTTAATATCGTTTGTTTGTTCAGGTCTGCCGTACAACGAAGAACAGATCCACAAATTTGACAAGTAAGTTCACTGAATTTACACATCAGATATCTCAGGCGCCGTGTCTTCTCTTTGGGCAGAAAAGCGCTGACTGTGCGCTCTGGAGCGTTTGCATGAAGCGTTTGTGCGCTGAAAAGAAAAGCGCTGCAAGTCTGTTGACAACGGCCGCTGTGTGACAGACACTGCTCCGTTAGTTTTAACTGTATGTTTAATAATTGAGATATTTTAATTTAATTTCATAACTAAATTGAATTTAGTTTAATCTGCAAAAATACGGGGAATATCTTTTATTTTGAAAATAAAAGAACACGCCTTTCTGAAAGGTTAAAAGACTTTCAAGAGGATGCGCTCAAAAAGAAAGACGCTGCGCTTTTTCTGAAGATCATTAAAATAAGAGAGATCGTATGGTTACAGAACACGTGGTATCAAAACATCAACATGTGGCGACCTTTGAGTGAGGTCGAGGGTCGTCGTCATTTATACCTTCAGACGACCACTAAAGACAAAACTGTAAATCTTCAGCAAAAATATTGTGTGTGTGTGTGTGTGTGTGTGTGTGTGTGTGTGTGTGTGTGTGTGTGTCTCTGTGTGTCTCTGACAGACAGAAGTTGGTGCTTCACGCCAGTAAAGCGAGATCTTTGTTCACGGAGGAGTGCGCCATGAAGTATCGCCTCTTCATCTCAAAGAGCGAGGAGTGGATGAGGTAAAAAAATATATACACGTCACCGTCAGCCGCCACCATGTTTGTTCTGACTCAGACGGACAGGAAGTGGGCGGAGTCTCTGTGTTGCTTGGTTACCGTGTGAAGAGGAAAACGTTTTGTTTTTTCAGGAAGGTGCACCACGTGAAGAAGCAGCTGCTCAACCTGTCGGGTCAGCTGATCGGCATCGAGAAGGAGGTCACCATGCTGATGGAGCGAGCCATCAAGGTGAGCGATGACATCATCACCTGCTCACATGAGGTCGTCATGTTATAGCTGATATAACATAGTGTGTGTGTGTGTGTGTGTGTGTGTGTGTGTGTGTGTGTGTGTGTGTGTGTTTTCAGCTGCAGGAAGTGCCGCCTCAGAAAGTTCTTCCTCTGGTGTCGAGCGGGATGAAACCTCCGGCCTACCTGAGCCAGAACACGCTGGTGGAGATGACGCTCGGGTCAGGAATCTTTAACTCTTCATCCTCCATAAACCGTGTGTGTGTGTGTGTGTGTGTTTATTTATGGAGCGTCTCCGTGTTGTGTTTCAGGATGAAGAAGCTGAAGGAGGAGATGGAGGGCGTCGTCAAAGAGCTCGCAGAGAACAACCACTTCTTAGAGAGGTCAGGCTGAAACACCACCGTTAGCCTAGCTTAGCACAAACACTGGAAGCGGGGGGAAACTGCTAGCCGAGTTAATATCTTGTTATTAATCACAATAGATCCCAGAACATGACGGACTTTAAAGTGAGCGTCTGTAGAAACTAAAGAGGCTGTAAGGGGTTAAAATAGCGCCCGGGCCCTCCTGAGATATTTTACCAAATCCCTCCGCTTCCAGTCTTTTATGCTAAGCTAGGCTAAAAACATCCAGAACCTTTTTTTGCAAAACGTCTTCTTCACTTTTCAGGGTTCAGGTTTTAATATTTCTGTTTTCTTTCAGGTTCGGGACGCTGACGCTGGACGGAGGCCTGCGAGGCTAAAAAAAGCAACCTGCAGTCTGTACATATTTTTGTGTTTATCTTGTAAATACGTCGGGACTGTGACACAAAGCTTTTTGTATGAGCGGTTCAGATGTGCTCATGAACACGTGACAAAAACTCTGCATCACGAAGAGCTTCAGCTCACCTTTAAAGGTCACATATTATCCTCCAACACAGAACAGAACAGGCTGTTTCTGTGTCTGTACCTTTAAATATGTAAATGAGCAGTGTCTGACCACGCCCCCTCTCTGGAAGGTGCTTGGGTGTACTCTGGCTTTCTCGCTCCATGTCCTATTGTTTACGGTGAGAAGGCAGACTCAGGGCAGAACAAACACCTAGCTGTGGGAGTGTCACCCACCTGGGGGAGGGGCTACTGCCCTTTGTGATGTAATGAAGGGAACATCTCCAAACGGCCTGTTTGAGCACACATTTTCTGAAAAGTGGAGCAGGCAGAAGACGGAGAGGATGGACTTTTCTCATCATTGGGGGGTTTGTAGACAGACTAGAGACACATGTTAGAGTGAGAGGAACATGGAGAAGAGGATTTTAAATATATGACCTTTAAATAATCTTATTTTTACCAGACGAATAGCCTGGGAACAAAAACCCTTAATAGTTGTATCAGTCTTTGGTCTTAAATATGTGACGGTGTTTGGATCTAAAGGTCTTAAAGGGGCGGTGTTCCCCTCTCTGTACCCCTCCACCACATTCAGATCGAAGGCCAAATGCCACAGGAGCGTAAATATCACGGCTTGAAACAGCGGTCTGAAGACGGTTATTTAGAGAACTTAAAAAGGCAACAACATTAGAGGCATTAAAATCCTTTAAAATGTTTCAACTATTACAGAAAACTTTTCTTCATCTGTTTGAAATATTCAGAACTTCAGTGACTTTTCATGATTTTCCTTTTTAAGAGTTATAATCCATTTAAAACCTCTTAAAAAGTTCAGATAATCATCTAAAAATCAATCAGTGATCTCTTCATCTGAAATGATTCCTTTCTTTAAGTGACGGTACGTTAAAGTGAGAACATTAAGGGACGTTATCTGATGATTTTTTTGGTGTTTAGAGTTCTTGCAGGCCGATCAGTCATCAGTCACTTCCTGTGTCAGCATGCAGAAACACGTCCTCTCCTCGTTCAGCAGCTTCATCTTTTACTCTTTAGATGTTGCGCTTTTGTTTTGTCAGCATTGAAAATGTTTAAAAAATCCTGTAAATAAAAAAACAAAAGATAGTGACTTCTGAACGTGTAACTGTCCAGTTTTCTTTTCTTTTTAATCTCAAACTTCTCGTCCTCTCTGATGTTTAAATCTTTCTCCTTGGAAAAAAAATCTTTCTCTCGTCTCCCCCGTCATGTTTGTTGTCCTCCCTCCTCCATCATCGGCACCATCGCTGGTTACCCCTGGCGACCGGCTTGTTGGAAAATCACCATCTCCATGCTGTGCTGTGCTGCGGTTGCCACGGCAACATGCTGCGACAGCACACCCCCGTCAGCATCAGAGCAGTAATCGTCGTCGTAGGCTGAGTCTCAATCTCCGCCTCGAAGCCTGAGCACTGAACGCTCTCAGGTCTGGTGTGTGTGTGTGTGTGTGTGTGTGTGTGTGTGTGTGTGTGTGTGTGTGTGTGTGTGTGACACCAGCTAAGGGGCTAACCCGGGCTCAAACCGTTTTATTTATTGTCACCAAGCTCAAAGAAAAACCACCTTAAAGGATTTAAAAGTATAAAACTCAACAACTTTATAAAAATAAAACAGAAACCTTCAACATGTTTTCTTAACTTGAGTTTGTTTCTTTTGAACGCAGAGAAAAAGAAAAACATCAATAAAAACCTTCCAGAGGATTTCACTTTCAGATCTTGAGTTTCTGATCAGGTCTTCAGGGTGCCGGTGGACTAGTGGTTGTTGTGTGTACCCCATGTGAAGAGGATGTGGTTTCAGGTTTAAAATAATATTTATCTCTAATTTAAAGTTTATATTTTTGGGCTGTAAAGCTCAATAAATAAAAACTACAAATATGGGGTGGGGGGGTGGGGGGGGGGGGTTTCTCCCGTCTCTTGGGCCCCAAACTCCTTCAGTCCGCCCCTGTTAGTCAGAAAACATCCACCCTCGTCTTCATCAGCCGGAGCTTCATCACCCAGCGGACACACAGACAGGAATCACAGGTGGACGGAGAGACAGACAGGTGGACGGAGAGACAGACAGGTGGACGGAGAGACAGACAGGTGGAGAGAGAGAGCCAGGCAGACAGACGGACATGATGAGTGCTGCCTTCACGGACCTCCTCCTCCTCCATCCTGCTCTGAATCACGGAAAAACACCACCATGACGTTTGATGGCGCTCTGCTGTGAACCGGTGAGTCCACACCGACACACACCGACAATTAATCCCGAAAACACACCTCGCTGACCGGACTCATTAACGACACGTTACGGGGGGCTCCGCGCGGAGGATTTCACCTCTTAATCCTTTTAACACCTGTAGACATCTGGCGGGAAATCTACGTCACTTTACTTCGTAGTTTACGTTTTTTTTTTTTTGTAGATTTTTTTAAAGACATTTATTTATTGGTCAGGTATCTGAGAGGGTCCGCGGAGGATCCGGATCAGGAGCAGACATGTTGTGCAGGCCGGATACATGATGCTGCTCTGCCTCCATCATCATGTTTATCTCGTTATCTGATTGATTTCTGATCGATGGATTATAAACTAAAGGATTCAAATAAACACAGAAAGCTCTGAGGACGACAGTTAAAAACCAAGGAATATTTTTTATTCTCCATAAATCTGAATTTCTTTGTTAAATCATGTTTTTTCTTTTCTCACAGGTGACATTTTTCAATGAGCTCCAGGTTCACCCCCATGTTGTTTTCCGGCAGGTATTCGACTAATTAAAGTCGATTTACTCAAATACTGTCCCCCCCAAGTGAAATATTGTTAAGCTTAAGGGGGAAGCATCTTTTTATTTTACATGTTTTTATAAATGACAGAAACGTGAATTGAGTCTGTGTCGGAGGTTTCGGTGCTCAGTATTTTTCCATTAAGAGGTTTCACTCTTCAGTGAAATCAGGTTGGATAGATCAGTGTGCATGTGAGTTCAGATATGTTATCTATTTATTACCTTTATGACATCACAACTGTCATAATGTTTACTCTGATGTGTTTACAGGCTGATCTAAGGTCTGATCAACACAAACCAGTTCAACAAAAAAATAAACTTGCATGGTTAAATGTCACCTTCAGATCTGCATTAAAGTACATTAAGGTGCTGTAAAGATTTGCCAAATGTATCATCCCTGTCTTCAAAGCCATCAGACTCCATTGAAAAGCTGTCATTTTAACTCACAGAACAAAGGAGATGCTGCTCTTCTGTTATTATGTGTTTTTTTCTCAGCGTTAACGCGTTAATTGCGATTCAATTCAATACTGGAAATGGACGACATCGCTGCTTGTGGCTCATTACACTCCCAGACGGGGGGGGTGCTGATGACCTAGTCGTGGTTAGGTCGGGCCCCCTGTACGGAGGCTATATGGTGCTTCAGAGCTGATATAACAACTGCTTGTGTTTCTCGAGTACACTTCATGTGTGTGTAGTGTTTACTTTGTTTTCACCGGTTCACCTTCTAACCACCAGTCAGGATGGATGAGGTTGCTATGAAGGAAATCCAGAGGAGTAAACACTTTGATAAAGAGAGAGAGAGATCTCCCTCCCTTTGGGTTTCTCCGCATTCTTAATGGGCGACCTCAGAGGAGAGCTGGATCTCTGTGGACACCAAGCCGGATCCCCTTGAAGGATTAATGAAATCATCCAGCAGCTCGGGCTGCTGCTGAAGGTGTCAGGAGGTTGTGGTGTTTACACAAATGGCCGGTGTGATGCTCCGAGGTGCATTTAAAACATGCATTCATGTCTTGGATTGATTCCCTGTATGCCTCTGGTTTCCCCAGATGTAACTCCTCAAGTGGAACTTTGTCTTCATTACATCGTTTACATCGTGCTGACAGCTAGCTGAGGCATGTTTCAGTTTGTCTGCGATGTTGGTTTTCTTAATTGGAAGAAATCCCATCTTCATTAGAGCGAAAGTAAAAGTATCATCAGCATACCAACGAACCAAAAGTCAAAGCGTAGTATCAACACTCCTTTCAGTCAAAATGGATTTCCCAAGCAATCTACTTTCCAACCAACTATCGGCCGAACAGCTTACCAATCTACCTTTCTACCAACTCACTGAAGGATTGTCCAACCAAACAAGACACAAACCTTCCTATTTAAACCCCTCAACCTGAGCTAAAAACATGACTTAAATATTGACCACCAGCCCTCCGATCTTCCAACCGTCTACAATTCTACAATTGAATTGCCTCCCGGGGACAAATAAAGTTTTTTTTAATTGAATTGAATTGAATTCCCTTAGCAGACGCTTTTATCCAAAGTGACGTACATCAGAGAGTAAGAACAACACAAGCAAGGATCTAGAAAAAAGGGAACAATGTGAGTAAGAGCAAACGATCAGCTTTGAGTCTGATTGGACACACAGGTGCTGACAGGAAGTGACCAGAGGCAAAGCACAACATTGAGGGCAGTTCTTGAGAGCTCTAATCAGTATAGAAACCATCTTATAAGTCGTCGTTATCAAACAAAAACCATCGTCATTACCATCATCATCATCAATAATATGGAGACCATCATCCCTACCGACCATCAACCTTACCAACCTTCCTCTGTGTTTGCCAACCGACCAAGGCATGTCCCAAGAAACCTTATCGACTTATCGACCAACCAACTGACCAAAGAGTCACACAATCAACCAACCGTCCAAACTCCAAACTATTCCAGCAACATACCGATCTATGGACATACCGACCAGCAGGACTGAAGGATGGCTAAACCAACCAACCTGCTGACCTCAGCCGACCAAAAGAACAATAAACCAACCAACCAAACCACATGCAAACCAACCAGTGATGGTTCTAGACCACTTTTACTGAGGGGGCCAAACTGGGGCCAGTTGTTTTGTCAGAGGGGAACATTAAACCCAGGTGAAAAATAGACAAAGATGATCTCTTTAAAATATATATATATTATGCCAAATAATAGTGCACATCATTAAATACCATGATTTATTTTTGTTTCAGTAACAGAATTTAATACTAGATTGTGAGTCCGGTTGGTGAGTCAAATATCATTGTGTTATGGGGGTTCTTCCTTTTGGAGGGGTGGCCACAGGGGGGACCAAGCTCAGTGTTACCGGGGTACTGGCCCCTGTTGTCCCCTGCCTAGAACCGCCCATGAAACCAACCAAAAAACCCACTCCATGTTAGATGCATTAAATTGATGTTTTTGACCCAAAAGTTTTGAACTAATTGTGATTTTGTTTCTTTGTCTCCACAGCGTCTCTCTGGTACAGACGTGTAGCGATGGTGTATGCTCAGTCTTCAAATACAGTCGGTGTCAACCCATCCCTCTACTCTCCATCTTTCACCTATCAGATGTCATTTAACTACTCAGTGAAGGAAAACGCGACTGTCCTGGCAACCTTACCCACAACCCCCCTCTGCAGCCTCGAGGGCCAGCTGAACAGGACCTCGGCCTCCTATGAGCTGACGACGGGCGAGGCGGTCGTCCTGGGCTTGGTTTTCGGGGTCCTCTGGTTGGTCTCCATCCTGGGAAATGCCCTCGTCTGCCTGGTCATCCACCGGAGCCGGCGGACTCAGTCCACCACCAATTACTTTGTGGTATCTATGGCCTGTGCGGACCTGCTCATGAGCCTGGGTTGCGCCCCGTTCATCCTTCTTCAGGTCGCTGCGGGACAATGGCCGCTGAGCGCCGCGGCCTGCAAGATCGTGCGCTACCTGCAGCACCTGTGCGCCGGCGTGCAAGTCTACGTCCTGCTCTCCATCTCTGTGGACCGCTTCTACACGATCGTCTACCCGCTCAGCTTCAAGGTGTCCAGAGAGAAAGCCAAGAAGATGATCCTGGCCTCGTGGCTGTTCGACGCCGCCTTTGTGTCGCCCTGCCTCTTCTTCTACGGCTCCATGTCTTCAGTCAGCGGTCACTGTGACTTCTTTCTCCCAGACAGCTGGGGCAGTATAACCTACGCCGCCGTTCACCTCCTGTTTGGTTATCTGGTCCCGGTTGGGCTGCTGGTGTCATTCTACCAGCGGGTGGTTCGCTACATCTGGAGGATCAGCGCCGACGGACGCACGGTGCGCCGGACGATGAACATTGTCCCGCGGACTAAAGTCAAGACCATCAAGATGTTCCTCATGCTCAACACAGTGTTCTTCCTCACGTGGACGCCCTTCTACATCGCCCAGCTGTGGCACCCCAGGGAGTCCGACGGACCCGGTAGGCGGGGCCTGCTGTTCTTCACGGCCATCGCCTGGATCTCCTTCAGCTCCTCGGCCTCCAAACCGACCCTGTACTCGGTCTACAATGCAAACTTCAGACGGGGCATGAGGGAGACCTTCTGCATGTCGTCGATGAAATGTTACCGCAGCAATGCGTACACCATCACGGCCAGCTCCCGCATGGCCAAAAAGAACTACATCGGGGTCGTGGAAATCCCGGCGCAGGCTAAGACGGGTACAAAGGACTCGGTTTACGATACGTTTGACCGAGAGGGGAAGGAAAAGAAGGTCGCCTGGACCACCAACGCCAACCCTCCAAATACTTTTGTCTAAGTGAGTCGGGACGGTCTCAGACTTTGAACGTAGAAATGAACTGAAACAGCACAGTGTCAGTGTTGACAGGTGAGCTAGCTGGGACTAACATGCTAGCCTCCCCCCCAAAAAACAAGTCTCTCACAGGAACAGAATGTTTTCAGTTGGTAAAAAAGGGCTTTTTTCAGATGTAACCAGCTGGCCGGCAGCCATATTGGAAGTTCTCAGCAGCTCTGATGAGCTAGCTGGTTTTATATTTCAGATTGTAGTCATCACTTATTGTGCTGTGTTTTGATGATTTGGTTTTTTTGGTATTGTTTTATCAGATCTTGCGTTATGATGTCAGCTTGTCAGCTAGCTAACCCTCGTCTGTGGCCTCTATCGGTGACCTGCTGTCGATGCATCTAATGGCTTCAGTCGTGTGTTTGGTAGAAGCTAACGTCCGTTGTGGCTACTCGCTGTGTGTTAACATCATCATCTTTGTTACACTGCAGCTGTCATGATACCAGATTTTTAAACCTCGATATGAAGATATTTTAAATAAAATGATATCGATATCGATTTCAATACAACGACAACAAAAGGTTGTTGTTTTTGTTTTTTATTCCTAAACTTCCGGTAAACTCCTTCAATCTTCTTTTTTATGGTTTACACTTGTCTTATATCGAAGTTTAAAGTTCTGTTACCATGACAACCCTACTTCTTCATACTCACTATGAATTCAGTCGAGTCGTGAGATGCTTAAACGTAACACTACATGTGGTATCAGATGTTTGTCGAGATAATGTGTTATGAACAAATGAATTATTCTTTTATCATTTTAAATATAATAATTAGTAAAATCAGCAAAAATAAAAGACTCACTATGTCTCTCTGTAGTTTGTTTTTATATGCTTCTGCAGTTCTCCATATTTCTTATTCTTAACCCTGACATAGAGAAGTGATTGGACCCATCACTTTGCATCTATTTGTATTTATTTGCACAAAGGGCAAAATAGAAGATACATAAAACATGAAAAAGGGAACATACAAATAACTTCTTGAGGGGAACAGATTCATTAAAATCAGGGGTGTCCAAAGTGCGGCCTGAGGGCCATTTACGGCGCTTGAGGGGATTTTTTGCGGCCCGTGACTCCAAATGAAGAATCAGAAGATTTTGGCCCGAGGCCTCGATTAAGATAGGAACATTATCTTATTTTTCTTTTTCATGTTAACAAGGGAACAATATTCCTAAAATAGAAAATGTTCAGTTCATGTTGTTTTTTTTAGTTTTTTTTTAAATCTACAGCTTTTACTATTTTCCAATTTTTGTAAACTATGAAAACAAAGGTAAGCAAAGTTTTTGTTTAACCATTTAATGACCTGAGCTGAATGCAGAAAGCATTTCCAAAAACATGAACCACGTTACAGACTCTGAGAAAAAAACAAATAAAGTAGAACAAAGAAATCAAAATATTTGATTTCCTTTTATTAAAGGTTTCTTTAGCGAGCCTTTTCATTCTGATCTACAAAGCTTTACTATTTTAAAACTATATTTTAAAAAACAAAACCTGTGGCCCGCGAGCGATTCTAACACGATTATTTTGTCCCGCAAGAAACAAAGTTTGGACTCCGCTGATTAAAATGATTATTTTACCTTTTTGTCTGCCGCTCTACTGCATACAATCTCCAGGTCGATAGGTGGCGGTACTGCGTCTTTAAGCTCGACTCGCCCGTCAAATCAGAAGACGAAGAGGAAGAAAATCTCGCGAGAAGCTGACGTAATCCTCTACGTCAACAGGAAACGTGAAAAATAAACAACAGAGGCCAGCGATCTCCGTTAGCTGTCCGTGTTTTTAACTGAACGCGGATTTAATTTGTTGTTTCATCGACATCTTTGTTTCCTCCGCGGGCTTTTGTTCATCTCCGAGGTGTTAGCTGAGAGAAGCTAACGGAGCTAGCTGCCTTCACGGTAGCATCAAACCAAAATGGATGATAACAAGGTGAGAAGCTAACGGCTACATGCTAACCTACAGTTTACCTGTGATAAGAGTTTCTTTGTTTAAAGTAGAAACACAGGTACAGTTCACCTTTAAACATTATATATTATATATATTATTATATATTATATTATTATTATATATTTCAGACATCAAATAAAATCAAACTAAATGAAAAGCACGAAAATAAAATAAACAAAAAACAATGTTCAAATTATTTAACAAAAAAAAGAAAATAACAAATATTAAATTGATATGTCTGAAAAGGAAGAAGTATAAAACTTATTTAATCATTTTCAACAGCTTAATAATTAATATTTATTCCATTAAATGAACTTCCTGTGTTCCTTTATTACAGAGTTACAAAGAGAAAGTGAACACAGTTTAAATAACAATAGATCAGATGATGTGTAATCTCTAAATATACAATCTGATATAATATATTTATGATACTGTATTTGAAAACAGTGTTACAATGTAATGTTGTTAAACAATGAATGTAACAGAGTTCAGATGCTGTGCAGGTAAAGGTGTGTCCATTAACCTGATATTTATCACATCGAGAGAGAGAAATAAATAATATGGTGTTAAATGTTATTTGTGGGGGCTGCGTGGCTCTAAAGGGTTAAATTCATACGTTCACACTAAAATATGACTAATGTGTGTTTGACTTCTGCTTCACCCACACTGTTTTCTTTCTGTGTTTGTTTGTATGTTTGTTTTCCCACATGTGAAGTCATTGGGTAAATAAATAAATATCCTCCGTACATTATTTATTTAATTAATTTATTTGTTAGGGACAGTGAATATTAATGAATGTAGTACACTCAGTTTACTGCACATTGCACAGGTTTACTTTTTCTTTACATTTTATTTTGTTGTTTGTTTTGTTTTGTACCTTTTGCACAATTTAGAATTTATTACTGTAAATATTATTTATCTTATTTTACCTTATTTTATTTTATCTATTTTACCTTATTTTATTTTATCTATTTTACCTTATTTTATTTTATCTTATTTTATTTTATCTTAATTTATTTTACCTTATCTTATTTTATTTAATCTTATTTTGGTTGTATTGCACCGCGGGACGGAGACAAAAGCAATTTTGATTCCACTGCATGTCTGACATATTTTGAAATTGACAATAAAGTTGACTTTGACTTTGATGAACAGCTGTAACAATCCATCTGTTGTCCCTAAGCAGGTAACAGAGAAAGACAAATTACAAATAAAATACAAAGGCACAAGAAAAGACAATAATAGAGGTTAAAGGTCACAGACTTGTTTGAGGTGTGTTTTGAAGGTTGCATATGTTTGAGTCTCTTATTGTGAGTGGGAGAATATTCTAATATTTAGTTCCTTTGACCGACAGAACAGTTTGAATGCAGTGCGTCTGTGTGGGGCCTCACAGTCTCCTCGGGCTGTGGCCCCTGGTGCCGATCCCACTGGCAGACTTCAGCTTTATAAAGTCCTTCAAAGGAGGAGGAGCAAGTCCGTGCAAAATTTTATATATAAAACATTTTTAAAATGAACAAAATTATGAAAATTTAGTAAATAATGTTTATCTAAAAGAGTGCAATGGTGAAACGAAAATGGCTTTTTGTCAAAGATCTTTATGGCCTTTTTAAAAAGAGATTGTGTTGGTTTAAGTGTTGTGCCAGCAGAAAGTGACCATGTGGTGATACAGTATTCAATATGTGAAAAAGTCATCATTAGATGAGAGCCATGACCTCTAGGCTCTCCAGTGGTCCGATTCAGTTTGATTTGAATTAGTTTCATATCAAAGCTTTAAATTCTGTTATCACAACAATCCTGCTGACTTGTTTCTGTCGTCAGATGGTGGCTGGCAAAGTAAAGAAACCTGGCAAACGGGGACGCAAACCTGCAAAGATCGACCTGAAGGCCAAACTGGAGCGAAGCCGTCAGAGCGCGAGAGAGTGTCGAGCCCGGAAGAAGCTGAGGTACCAGTACCTGGAGGAACTGGTTTCCAGTAAGGAGAGAGCCATCTGCGCCCTGCGGGAGGAGCTGGAGATGGTGAGGGGACATTTCAGTCTTAACATAATGTTTAAACATTTTCATCTGCTTTTTATTTCTAATCATTCCTAAAACACACAGGGAGCCGGTGAAGTGAGGCACCGGGGATTTCATTTTTTCTGTTCATCGTTTAATAGAGGCATCGTTCATTTTGACGACCTGAATGTTTCCCGCTCTATCAGCTGATCGTTTTACATTCTGGATGTTTATCGTTGTTTTTGTGTTTTTCGTCTGCAGTACAAGCAGTGGTGTTCGGCCATGGATCAGGGGAAGATCCCGTCAGAGATCAAAGCTCTGCTGACGGGAGACGAGCAGAAGCTGCCTCCAGGGGGCAGCAGCACCAAGACGTCCAAGAACAAGAACAACATCAGCAGCAGTAACGGCTGAAAGGGAACGTGGACCTGTGAGAGACTCGGTGTGTTTAACCTGCTGCTGCTGCTGATGATGATTCTGTCCGCTTCAAACACACACACACACACACACACACACACACACCCACACACTAACCACAGGAACACACACCCACACACTAACCACAGGAACACACACACACACACACACACACACACACACACACACACACCCACACACTAACCACAGGAACACACACACACACACACACACACACACACACACACACACACACACACACTAACCACAGGAACACACACACACACACACACACACCCACACACTAACCACAGGAACACACACACACACACACACACACACACGTAGCTACAGGCTCCAGTACTTTTCTTCTTGTTAATCTCAGATCGACGACATAAAGAGGATTCTCTGTAATGATCCCACAAACCTTCAGTTCTTCTTTATGTTCCCCTCCATCACTCAGTCATGTGACTCATGAATAATGATAAATACGTCATTTGTGGATGTTTTTTTTTCATGTTTTATCGTTTTTAGGGGTTACCTTCAGAGACAGGACAGTGGACAGAGTCAGAAATCGGAGAGAGAGAGAGAGAGAGTAGGGAATAGCGTGGCGCCCCCCTCACCGTCATCTGTATGTCGGTGTATTGTTGTTTATTCTCTTATTTATTTTTGTGTCACAAATGACTTTAACCTGCTCATCTTAGGGCGTGTGTCCACCTGGCGTTGTCTTTTTTCCAGTTGTTCCAAATGAGGAGAGAGCGTTTATTTGTCTGTAGCAGGCGGAGAAAAGGCGCCGCGCTCACCGTCCTGTTCCCTTTTTTTTATACCGCCGCTTCTCCCGCTCCGCCTCACTCTGTAGATGAACTTTTTTTTGACGAGATTCATCAGCGGTGCCTTAAAGACACTCAAATAAGAAAAGCCGCGTTTTGAAGTGTTTCACTGGATATTCTGTCACATCAGGTGATCGGTGACGTGAGGGGCGGTGGATCGATGATGACGCATATTGTAATGGTCGTCCTCCATCGGCGTGGGAAACACTGCAGCACTTATTTTTAAAATGTTTTAATCGACAATAAACGGCGTCCGTGGAGTCGTTCTTTACGACAAGCCTGTAAAGCGTGATGTCATGTTGTCAGGGCGGTTTCCTCTGAAACCTAAAACTGAAATTTACCCAATTAGCTTCAAATTTCCAACTCAGATTTCCTTCTTCTCTGAACAGACGATCGTTAAAACGTGTCGTCTTGATGGCGTTTTTGACTCCCATGACTGACCTGTGTTTAATGACCGTCACATTCACTACACGAGTCGTCGACTGGCGTTGGAAACGTTGGATTTCGTTTTCTGTTTTTTTTTTTTTAATCCCATCAAGGAGCTCCAATCATTAATGTTTTTTAAAATATGAAGGTGTTTTTAAGAAGTCGTCCCTCCTGAGTTAGAACGCAGACAGGAAGTCAGATGAGGGAATGAAATGTACAGAGATGTCGAAAGAGTGTGTCGGATATATTTTTGTATTTTTACGTGTGGGCTCAGAGAAAGCTCGTTTTTCATTTTGTGAGTGTTTCGTTAAAAGTTTGGGCTTTTCCTTCCCTTCATGCCTGAAGTTATAACTTCTCTCTATCCGTCATTACGAACGTTTATAAGCTCTTTTGATTTTTGTGTCTTTTTTTGTTACAAAAACTTTGTGCACTTTCTTATGTTTGGCTGAAGCACTTTGTTAGACGATTGTAGCTCGAGGCTTTGCAACATTTCATCTCTGAACTCGTGTTTGTCAAAGAAAATAAAAACGTGTTTGACCACTAGAGGGCGCTGTGTGTGAACTCCTTGTTTCAACTGATCCTCTACATGTCTATAAACCCCTCTATTTCAGCCCTGCTCAGAACAGGCTGTTTCTGTGTCTGTACCTTTAAATATGTAAATGAGCTGTGTCAGACCACGCCCCCTCTCTGGAAGGGCTTGGGTGTACTCGGGCCCTTTCCGAATTGTCACAGTTCAGTAGGCAGTACGTACTATTCAGTATGGAGTTTCAGTATACTGAACATTTCAGTATGGATACTAACTTCCTGGTTTCATGCAGTATGGATCGGATTCGTGCTTTCAGGAAATGAATTGTGTTTTACGCCTCCAAATCAAAACAAACGAGCGTGGATTAATTTAATCAATTTTTAATCTAGAGTTAAAGTCCCGACTGAAATCACTACTTTAAATTAACAACAAAAAATATAACAAATGTCTGTATTATTATAAAACCTTTCTCCCTCTATTTAAATAATGATTTCACTATTTAAATAATGATTTCACTATTTAAATGTGTCTTTATTGGTTTATTTTATATTCTGTATATTACTGTCTTTCATTTGTTCTTTATGTATTGTATGTTATTTAGTTATTTAATCTTTTACTTGATTTACATTGTGATATTGTTTTTTGTTTACCTGACTGTATATGAGCATTACTCTTCTTGAATGAAGATAAACAAATTTTTTTTTAAAAACGGGTGAATGTGCCCGGTTTGGGAAACGTAAATGACGTCACTTCCTCACTGAATGAATCAGAAGAAGTAGGAACAAATATCTGTCTACTGTGTGCATACTGAAGAGTAGGTACTAACAGTATACAGCACAGATAGTACGTACTGCATACTGAAGAGTAGGTACTAACAGTATACAGCACAGATAGTACGTACTGCATACTGAAGAGTAGGTACTAACAGTATACAGCACAGATAGTACGTACTGCATACTGAAGAGTAGGTACTAACAGTATACAGCACAGATAGTACGTACTGCATACTGCTTACTGCATACTGACAGATTGAGGAGGTACTTGGCAATTCGGATACGGCCTCGGGTCTTTCTGGCTCCATGTCCTATTGTTTACGGTGAGAAGGCAGACTCAGAGGGCAGAACAAACACCTAGCTGTGGGAGTGCCACCCACCTGGGGGAGGGGCTACTGCCCTTTGTGATGTCATGAAGGGAAAATCTCCAAACAGCCTGTTTGAGCACACATTTTCTGAAAAGTGGAGCAGGCAGAAGACGGAGAGGATGAACTTTTCTCATCATTGGAGGGTTTGTAGACGGACTAGAGACACATGTTAGAGTTAGAGGAACATGGAGAAGAGGATTTAAATAATATGTGACCTTTAAGAGTGTTCGTCTGCAGAGATAGTGAGACAGACTTTGGATATATAAAATAAAATGTCAATAATTAATGTTTAAATTGACCTGATCCTCGTTATGAGGTCACTCATTATTAAATGAATCTCTGCAGTCACACACAGCAGATCATCACTGACAGAAGTCGTATTGTTACATTGTGTTACGTGCAGAGTGTAATTAGACTGCGGCCCTGTGTTAGCATGTTGGCGTCCTCCAGCTCCACAGCAGCAGCAGCTTTGATCGTTTCGTCCTCATTCATCAGTGCGAGGTAGCCATGCGCGCTAATCGCTCCAGAATGAGAAACCTTTTCAGAGTTCTTCTGCTTTCATCACGTCCCTTTTGTCCTCGCAGTCTGCTCACCGTCCTGAAACTGAGGAATACGGAGGGACATTAAACGCTGCACGACGAGAAACTGCTGGAGACTCAGCTGATCCAGAAACATCACCAAAGTACAGACTACAAATTAAAGATTACAAAACCATACATGTTGCAAAATATTATTATTAATAATAATAATAATAATAATAATAATAATAATAACTTTATTTATATAGCACCTTTTAAAAACACAGGTTTACAAAGTGCTTTGACAAACAGCAAAAACAAGAACAAACTAAACCAAACACAGAAGAACAGAAACAACAACAAGAACAGAACAAATGCAAAATACTAAAAATAATTAAATACAATTCAACAAAAAAGAACCCAAAGTGCACGATACCCAACAGACATATAGAACCCGACCATTATAAGAACCATTAATGACGGAGGCCCTAGGGGGACATTTAATTGTACTCAGTTTTTCCCGACAACGACTTTGTTTTCCCAACATCTTAAGTTTTGATTATTATTATTATTATTATTATTATTATTATTATTTTTGGGGGCATTTTTGCCTTAATTTGATAAGACAGCTGAAGAGAGGCTCCTCTGTAACGCCTCTGTTACGACCTCTGAAGGCGGTACAGAGGGGGGATCACTTTGTCCCACCATTATGCCTCCAGGACATTCAGATTGAAGGTGAAACTACACAGGGGTTTAAATATATATGAAAATATTATGGCTTGAAACGGCAGTCTGAATCGGGCTAGTGACAACTTTAATACAATCAAACTTTGACAACCCATAGAGTCGCCCCCTGCTGGACAACAGAATGTAAGCAGGTTTTGGGCAATAGAATAGAATAGACTAGAACAACTTTATTGATCCCAAACTGGGAAATTGTGGCGTTACAGCAGCAGGTTGTCCAAACACACAATATTAGCAAAAAACACAATATTAGCCAATCTAAACACAATATAATATTAAATACAAAGTAAATAAGCACTAAAAATATCAAAACTAAGAATGGGAATATATAATATAATAATCTTTGGCTTCACTTTTGTAACCAAGACGATATACCTATTTTTTTATTTTTTTATTTTGGTGTGTGTTGGTTATTTTCTGTCCGCTCTGTGGGTGTACTGCGCCTTTAAGAAGCCTGTTGAGTTCATTTGACTGGAGCTTCGATGACGTAATTCTTTTATTTTTATCGCAGTGACCTCATCTCTTATGGCAGCAGCAGCAGCAGCAGCAGCGGCGGCGGCAGAGAGTCACCCTCCGCTGCCTTTAGTCTCCAACTTTACCAGCTTCTACTTTCTGTCTTTAACCCTCCAAACCGACAACAAACCCCGGGTCCGACTCGGTCCAGAACCCGCGACGAGCCGTTTGGACCTGTGACGTCGAGTTTTCAAACGGTGAGTTAACCGTTAACGTCCGCTTCAAAAAAGTCTTAAATCAGCATCTGGTAAAGTTCCGTTAACGGGGCCTAAAGTTAAAGTTTAGTCCCGTGTTTGTGTGTGTCGGGGCGAAGACACGGAGCAGGAAAATGTCGCTGTTTTTTGGGGTGTTTTTACGGTGGTCACTCCGTCCGTAACATCGGAACAGACCAACAAAATGTCCTTCAACAACACCAGACCCCGTTTGAAAAGTGCAGAATTTAAGCGGAGTTAAAGTTATAAAGACATATTTTCTGACATAACGATCTTTTTTAAAGAGTATAATTATAATTAAAAACCATAAGAAGAAACTCTAACGTTAAAAAATATCACCTTAACTCTTATTTAAAACTTTTATACCTTTAAATACAGCTTACATAACCTTTTATTAGCTGACATCAGTCCTCTTGATTAATGCCAAACCTCGTTTAAAAAAATGAAGATTTTAGAAGAGGAAACGTACGGAAGAGGATTAGGGTCAGACAGAAGATATTTCCATTATAAACTTCAAGAAAAAAAGTCGAAATGTCCAGAATGAAGTTAAAGTACGAATTCGAGATTTAAGTCACAATTTCCTAGAATTAAGTCGAAATATCAAATATCAAGAGCTTAAAGTTAAAATACAAATTCGAGAAAAAAGTCAAATTGTCACGAATAAAGTTGAGATGTCGAGTAAAAAACTATTTTGAAAATTAATTTGAAATGTTGAGGAAAAAAAAGGTAAAATGTCGTTAATATAGGAATTTAGAATAAAGTGAACATTTCTAGGATAAAATCTAAATGTCTAATATAGGTTGAAGTTGAGTTGAGATTTCATTTAAAAATTGAATTAGAAATATCAGGAATTAAAATGTAAAATTTGAAATGTAGAGAATAAAAGTTGAAAGGTTGAGATAAAAGTAGTATACAAAGTGGAGAACAGAGTTGGAAAACTATTTAGAAAATAAAGTTGAAATGTTGAGGAAAGAAGTTGAAATTTCGTAAATAAAGTTAAAATACAAATTCGAAAATGGAATCAAAATAATATTCTGAGGATGTTGAAGAAAAAAAGGTGAAATGTCAAAATTAAGATACAGATTTCTGTCTGAGCTTGTTGAGGAAGTCGTGTTCAGCTCTGTTGGTTTGTATTTTCCCTGAGAGCAGACTTAAAGGTCACTCCGATGACAGAAGCTCTTGTGAGCGATGGAGGTCAGCGGTGGTGTGCTGCTGCAGGTGATGAACAGGTGGATCTCACCTGCAGAACGTCCGTGCTGATCGTTATAACAGTCGGTAACACGGGTCAGGGGGAAGAAAGAAAGGTAACAGACTAAAAATATGTTAAGCTCCGTTCAGAGCAAAGGTGTAATAAAACGTAACCCGTGAATATTCCGCCTTCCTGATTTTCTGAAGTCGATGACATCACCCTGAGGTGCTCCACTTCCCTCAGACATTATCGGCTCACTTGTTACAAACAGGAGGTCGTCATGTCTTCAGATATCTCCTCTGGGAATCGAACCTCAGCTGGTCTGTCGGCCGAGTGCTGACTCGACACTTGCGGCGTGATGACATGATCACCGCCCTGGATGACAACATGGAGTCTGTCTGGCGTTCGGCTGCAGGGCTGACTCAACATGTGAGAGAGCTTCTTTTTTCAGTTTAATCAGTCCAGTCGTCATGAAACCAGAATTGAAACGTGGATACGATGACAGTCGACCTAACGACAGACTGAGAGCTATGGCGGGTTTTAAGCGTCCTCACAAACCGTTACACGGCGCCCGCCATCAGTCAGGTCAGCTACAGATCACTTCACTCAGACGTGTAAATACACACCCCCGTCGGTTATAAATCTTTTAATCCGTGTTAGTCCTGTGTGATGTCGGCGAGGGGTTAAAGTCCTCTGATTGGCCGCTGTCTCTGCTGAGTTATTAACCTTTGATCAGAGTCGTCCGACAGGTTAAACACCTGAACTCACCTGCTGCAGGTCAAATCTTTAATCTCCTCTCTGCTCTTCGTTTTCACTCATCGTGTCTCCGGATCGTTTTCTGGGTCACTCTCTGACTTCACAGGAAGTCAGACGGAGGAGGATGATGTGGTTTTGTTTTGACATTGAGGAAATCACAGTTACTTAATTTTTACTTTTTGTTTTTATTCTGAACAGACTCAGCCTTTGTTCACGAGCGTCAGCTGTTTACAGGAATGACACAAACAGTCCTGAAATAGACATGTGGTGATATTCATCCGTCTGAATCTGTCCACTTCCTCGCTGCACTAAAAATAAACTGTAACCACGGGCGTTTTAAAACCGTACAATCTTTATTTTAATGATCGATAGCATCACCAGAAGTCAAACTTCAGATCTCAAGTTTTATTTTTAACTAACAGAGAGAACACTCAAATCAAAATTGCACCAACAAAAACTTTTGGAAAAGAGGGAGGAGCTGAACTTGGCTGAACACTAGACATTTTTTAGGAACGATATTGGGCCTGATTTGGCGCCCCAAATAGAGGGGGCGTGGCCTGATTAGAGGCCGGTCGCAACTGATTGTTGGTCCAAATAATCCTCAAGTGTGTTGGTGTCTCTACGATTATTTTACTGCTCCTGATCGAGTCGGAGAAGAGTCCATCGGTAAGCGTCCCCAACTGGATGTTGGGTACCTTTACAGCTCTGAGCCAAGGTGACATCGACATGTGCGGGTCGAACCTCCGACCTTTCTGTTCAGAGACAACCGACTCTACCCACTGAGCCACAGCCGTTCATATGAAAGTGTCCT
>NC_089217.1:1215938-1283438 GCF_963930695.1 Labrus bergylta
ATTCACTGGAGGACCAGATAAAGATTCATCCGCTGCAGAAAATAGTCCCAAACAGAGCGAGCACATTTAAAACTTAAAGTGTCGGGGGGTCCGTTTTTCCCGATGTCGTTTTCAAAATGAAACTTTAAGACATGAAGTTCGACCACAGCGCAGGATCATTGAGGCTTCACCGTCTTCAGTCGTCAAGTCAGAAAATCTGTGGTTCATGCTGGAGCTGCAGAGCATCGATTCAGAGGCCTGTTGCCGAGCAACAAGATGGAAGGATGAAGTGCATGTGTGGCTGTTTAGTTAAACTCTAAACACTGATGATGACGATGTGTTTCTTCCTCTCAGGTGGGTTCTCTGAGTTCTCTCACCTGTTCCCCGGTCTGTGTGAGGGGAAGTCGTCCGTGGTCCCCTCCTGTATGTCTCAGCCGTGTCTGCCCGTCACCAACGTGGGCCCCACCCGCATCCTGCCTCACCTGTACCTGGGCTGTCAGAGAGACGTGCTCAACAAGGTTCCTGAACATCCACCCTTTCAAAGTAAAAGCATGAACAAGTCAATCTTAAGTCAGTCCTGGTGTTTTAAACCCCGCCCCCTCTCTTTGTGTCCTCTCAGGATCTGATGCAGCAGAACGACATCGTCTACGTCCTGAACGCCAGCAACACCTGCCCCAAACCCGACTTCATCCCAGAGACTCACTTCCTGCGAGTCCCCGTCAACGACTCGTTCTGTGAGAAGATCCTGCCCTGGCTGGACCGCTCGGTCGAGTTCATCGGTACAGAGACTTTTCATGTTATCTGTCGTATTTGTAATTAAACCAGGAGCGTCTGACTTCTGTTTTGGTTGCCATGGAAACAGAATTAAACTCAATCATCCGGTGCACAATGTGTGTGTTTCAGAGAAAGCCAAAGCCTCAAACGCTCGAGTCCTGGTCCACTGTCTGGCCGGGATCTCGCGCTCTGCCACCATCGCCATCGCCTACATCATGAAGAGGATGGACATGAACCTGGATGAGGCGTACAGGTGAGGCGCCGATTTCACCGCTTTACGTTGTTCCAAGATTTTAGATTTTCAGTCTGAAGAGTCGGCATCACACAAACTGATGATTCTTTGTGTGTGTGTGTGTGTGTGTGTGTGTGTGTATGTGTGTGTGTGTGCGCGTGTGCGTGCGTGTGTGTGCATCAGGTTTGTGAAAGAGAAGCGTCCGACCATCTCTCCGAACTTTAACTTCCTGGGTCAGCTGCTCGACTTCGAGAAGAAGATCAAGAGTCCGAACGAGACGAAGCTCAAGTCCCTCCTTCACCCGGAGTCGGCGGAGGTCTCGGCGCCATCCGATGACTCGGAGCCGGCAGCCAATCAGGAGGCGGGTCCAGGTGTGTCCATGTTGGAGCCGCTCACGCTGCCCTGCGTTCTGGCCGACGCCCCCGACGAGCGTCTGCTGGTCACGGCTCTGAGCGGTCTGACGCTCCCGGACGGTCCGGTGGAGAACGCCCGTCTGAAGCGTTCCTTCTCTCTGGACATCAAGTCGTACGGCGAGCCGGGCGGCGCCGCTCCTCACCGCGTCTTTGTCCCTCACGGGGGGTCGGGCGATGCCGGTGAATTCTACAAACCGTCCACCTTCAAGGAGGCGAGCAGCAAGCCGTGCCAGTTCTCCCCGGTGGAGGAGGTCTCGGAGCAGTCCACGCCGGAGCAGAGTCCTGATAAGGAGGAGGCCGACGGCGCCGAGCGAGTCGCACCGCCGCCGCCGCCCGCCTCCTCTAGCTTCAAACTTCCACCGTCTGCTCACAGCTGCTCGCAGCAGCTACACCGCAGCGGCAGCGTGGAGGAGAACGCCACCAGCTTCCTGTTCGGCCTCTCGCGCAGCCAGCAGCACCTCGCCAGGCCGGGGCAGGGCGGCGCCCTGAAGGGGTGGCACTCTGACATCCTGCTGGGCCCCGTCACCGTCTCCACCTCCTCGCTGACCGGAGGCTGGTACCTCTCCTCTGACTCCGCCCGCTTCTACTCCACCTCGGCCATCCTGAGCAGCGGTGGCTTGGCGGCGTACGGTTGCGGTGCCGGGCTGGAAGCGGTGCGGCGGCGCGGGCGTCAGAGGACGGGCGACCACGGCGACTCGAGGAGGAGCTGGCACGAGGAGAGCAGCTTCGAGAAGCAGCTGAAGAGGCGGAGCTGTCAGATGGAGTTTGGAGGCGGGCTCACGGACAGCCGGTCCAGAGACGACCTGCGACAGGTGAGCAGTCAGTCCAGCTTCTCAGGCAG
The DNA here is from genome assembly GCF_963930695.1 of Labrus bergylta. Taxonomy (NCBI): domain Eukaryota; kingdom Metazoa; phylum Chordata; class Actinopteri; order Labriformes; family Labridae; genus Labrus; species Labrus bergylta. Next base: position 1,218,178 of record NC_089217.1, read on the forward strand.
CATGGAGGTCATCCAGGTGTCCTGAGACTGATTGAAGGACACGCTGAGAGAGTCGGAAATCTGACGCTCGGTCAGGATGAAGCAGCTTAAAGTCGAGGACAGAAACGTGCAGCACACAGCGAGGAGGTTCAGCTCGCACAGGCTCGCTATCGGCCCAAATATAAGACGATATTTTACTCTGAAAATCTGGTTTTGGGCCGTCTGATGTTTGAGTGTTGCATCATGGGTTGTTTTAGCCTGAATGTTGCGAAGCGACAGTTGGTTCATAGTGAGTTTTTGTTTTTTACTACAGGTGTTCCGGTGACATCACATTAAATAAAAAATTAAAATCAAACAAATTATTCATCAAAGTCTCTGAGAAAAAGACGTTTTGATAATCTCAAACAGGAAACAGTAACCAGACAGGAAGTTGTTCAGCCCAGAGATAGAGTGACAGCTGTTTTTAATTCTCTTATATTTTGGCCAATAAGATAAAAAGTTCAGTTCATCATCAAAACAGCCATCTGTCAAATCAAAAACCAAACCCTCAATTATTAATCACACCGTCAAAGACAGAACCTGCAGTTAATAAAAAATGACATTTAAGAACATCTCCCCTCCTCAGAATTAACGTGATGACAGTGAACGCATCGGAGGAAAAAAAAGGGATCAAACAGTTAATGTTTTAGTTTGGAGATGATGAAGGTGTGCTGCAGGAAAAAAACGTTTCTGATCGACGGACTCTGAGCCTGTGTATGTGTTTGAGGACGAAGCTGCTCGTTATCGGCCTTCAGACTGCATGATGATGATGAAGATGAAGATGAAGATTGGGACGGTTCCGGTCTCTTCAGTACCTCACAGATCCAGACTTTCTCTTTTTGTTTGTATAGATGAATAAAGAACTCAGGGGCTCCTGAACAGACTGATGTGTCAGAGACTCGTGTGATGATGATGATGATGATGATGATGAAGAGGAGGAGGGCGCACTGTGATGTGGATTCAAAGAGGCTGGGACTCAGACTCAGACGTGGACTCTGTTTAATCATAAAGACTCACAGACGTGTTGATGATGCACTGCTGCGGTGTGAAAGATCTGATTAAAAAATATGAAGCAGAAAATCAAGAAGAAGAATGTGTTTGACTTTTTTTATGTATATGCACAAACAGAAACTGTTCCCATCCTGCAGAGTGAAATCTAGCATGTACTTGGCTGTTCTTACCCACAATCCTCTGCAGTAACAGACACGTCACATCCTGGTATTTCTTTGGTTTTGAACACATCAGAGCAGAACTGATTAGAATATCAGAAGTTAGGAGGAGAAACTGAAATTGACATGAACATAAATAGTTGGACTGATCCTTTATGTAGCTGCTGTAATGTGCCGCCCCCTGCTGGACACACGTGGAATTACACCCATGTTATGAACCATTTTCAGCACTTCTGTTCTTTGCTTCCTTTTAGTGCATATGTCTTGCTCAAGGGCACCTCAGCAATGCTCAGGAAGTGAACTGGATTCCAACAATTTCAAGATTCCGCACCAGGACTTGAATCTGCGACCCTCTGGTTCCCAAAACCAAATCCTTACAGACTGAGCTTCTGCCGCCTCATTAAAGATTCAAATTCTCTCTTCTAAGAGCGTCCTGGCTGAGACGGGCAGCAGCACAATTTAGAGTTTCACACAAACAACGAGCAGCCACACGTACAAATACAATAAAGACACATTATTACACACATTATTGTTTGTGAACTATTTATTAATCATGTAATATTTATGAGGATCATGACCAGGTCGCCCTAATGAAAGAGATCTTGATCTCAACGGGTTCATTCCCTCATTTGGTGAAATAAAAGCAAAGAAGAAGAGACTCATGCACACTGACAGGAATTAAATACATGAAGATGAACACAAATATAAACAGTTGAGATAATAAGAGAGTAAAGATAAAGAGTGATAAAAAGGATTAGTGGAATAGAAACTGATAATTCCCAGCAGCAGGGGGCGTCCTCACCTTTCCACTGTTTACATACAGAGATACATTGTGGTTAGTATTCCCTGAGTGTTGACTGGAAGGCTCCTCCTGCAAACACATGAAACAGTAACTGACTATTCTGCAAAAAGAAAAAAAAAGTACTCTTACTATTCTGAAGTATAATTTATTTCTAACCCGTTTGGTTTAATTTGTAAAATAGTGTAAAATAATTTTAATAAAGCCGTATATTTAATAAACACTCATAATAATTAATAAATGATGAGCTTTCAGTCACTTCTTAGTTGAAGACTAATCCGTTAGTTGTCACAGATTGTTCTAGTATATAAGGGGGTTTCAGTATCAGTATCCATGGATACCGGATGGGGCGTGCCCACTGCAGACAGCCGTGCTGCCTGACAGTCAACACTGAGGGCCTGATCTTCACCCTGAGCCTGTGGTCAGGTTGACTGCTGCTGCTTTTCTCTTAATTCTAAGTCAAGTGTAGTTTTTATACTAGGCACATCTCCGGAGAGCAGAGCGGCCAACAACAAACTTCAGGACCCGAACAGGAGCTCGGTTTGTCGGATATAAAGTCCTCAGAGGGTCCGGTGACATCCAGCGTGGAGATACCTGCGTGTTATTTGTGCCATGTTTTTCTAACGTTTCACGGATTATTGGATGAAGCCCACACCTGCAGGTAAGCTCCTTTTAATGATTCTCAACAGGGCACTTCACATTCCTGCCTCCGCCCAGAGACACACATTTTCCCAACACATTCACATTTTTTTTTAACTACATTTTATTTACAAATCGGCTCAAATGAAGAGAAATAAAAATGTTTAATAACCTCCACCTGTGCCCGAGATAACGGTTAATCTTAACGGAACATGTGAATGCAAACCGAGGCAACTTGATCTGCCCTTCTGCTCTGTGGAAGGAGAGGTGGCCCTTCTGTGCTGTAAGCGGAGAACACCTGCTCCAGACTGCGTTTGAAAATGTACATTAAATGAATCTGTGAACTTACACAAGCGATAAATGACGAAACAACACACGGAAACCAAGAACAAGGAACACATCTTTAATTCGGCGTACAGTCACAACACAAAACTTTGCTGTATGAATTAAAATTCAACTTTTATCACCACTCCTTCTGTTATTTCTCGCGTCTTCAAAGGCTCAACGTAGTGTGAGGCGATAGCGTGTCTTTTGAACCAACGCGTAGCTTTACTGAATAATCTATTAAAACAAAGCGACTAATTATGGATCTAATGTATGCCGAATTAACACACAGGTCTTACAGAACATCATAAGAACCAGTTTAATGATTAAGTAAACACTAATACATAAAGGTAATCATGTTTACCTGAAATCGAGATAATTCTAAAGGGAGTTTGGCGCTATTTGTGTGACGGCTTGACAAATGAAGGTGAGAGGCAGCAGCCCCCCCCGATACCTGAATTTATCCAGACTAAACCGAGCCGAGCCAGGCTAACTGTGTAGCCCAGGTGTGTGTGAGGTAGCCCGGGCAACAGGCGGTCTGTCCCCGGCTGTGTGTCCGGGTCTGCCCGGTGTGTCGGAGCCTTTTGTTTGGCTTGGCCTGAAAGGAGCCCGGTTGCCAGGGATGACAGAGATATCACAGCTCGGTATTGTTCCAGTCAGGGTTACCGGAAGGTCTCCACGGCAGCGTTTTTATCTCCTTTTGTCTTTTGAAAACAAACGGATCCTGACAGCTGTTTTCTTTGAGCGGGAAATAAAAGCTGCATGCTGGTTTGTCTCAGACTCACGTTAACGGACATTAAGTGTTTGATTTAATAGATCTGTTCGGTGAAGGTGTGTGAACAGTTAACAGATGTTACTGTGCTGCAGCCCCCCCCCCCTTCACTCCCCCCCCGTGACCTGAGCAGGTAATTGGTGTCATGTGAGGAGCAGGTCTCAGGTGAGATAACCCACTCAGTTGATATTAATATTACACAGAACAAGTTCGAGTCTATTTTAACATCACAGGACTGCGTTTTCAGGTTTTATTTGATATATGGAGACGTTTTAAACTTTATTTATCCCTGCCGATTAAAGAAATCTGCTCTCACGAGTTGTATCGACATTAAAGTGGTTTTATGAAAGTCTTTCTGTGTTTTATATCTTGACCCAAACAAAGATGGTGGCCGGAAGTTAACGGAGCGTCTTTTATTTTGGAGGGTATCTGTAACTGTTTGCGATTTTAATTCATTCAAAAGGTTAATGGATCTACAGAAAAATAATCTGGATTATTGATGATAATAACTGATAAGAATTATCTTACATGATAATAACTGAAGTATTTTCTAATTTCTGAACTGTTAACTGTAACCCAGCGTTACATGCAGCTAATGCTACAGCTAACAGGAGGACATTGTGCAAAAATTGACTTTGAATTTTTGCACATAGATGTGCCTAAACATGCACAGGACACTTGGAAAACACACTAAAGAGCATATAAAACCAGATAAAGAAGAATATGGGACCTTTAATGTCTTTTAATTTGGAGAAAGGACAGTGCAGAGTCAAACCTCGGGGCGAGAGATATGTATGCAGGATCGGAGCCACAGGTTGGAATTGAACCCGGACCGCCTGCTTGGAGTACTATGCCTCCATACATGGATGCGTGCCCACTAACCGCTTGGCCACCAGTGCAGCAGAGGCAAGGGCATTTTGATGAATTTCAGAATACAGATAATGCAAAGACATTTTTTGACCATTTCTTTTTGTTGACAAACCTGCTGTTGTTGAATGTTCCTCCTAAAGTTTGACTGTCTGTGTTTTTTAAACTAAAATGTCAGTTATGATGAAGTTCGGGGAACCAAATTGGTACAATCTATGTTTAAAACCTTTAATTCTGCACAAATTCTATTAGAATTGTATCAAAGTTTAAAAATCTTGTATCGAGACTACCCTGGTCAGGTGTTTTATTTCTCAAACACTGTTCGCTTAGCGCTCTCTGTTAGCTCCTTCTTAGCTCTCTGTTAGCTCTCTGTTGGTTGTTGTTGAAGCTCGTCTGGATCATGTGCTGATGCCGAACACTTAAAGGACCTTTGAGCTGTGTGTTGTGTAATCTGAGCTGTTTTCTGGATCTTTGTCCCATTTTAAAGATAGCACAGATTAAAGTCCAGCTGGATGTGTGGGAATCATCCCTCCAGCTGCGGTCCTCCCTGGGGGGCTCACTCAGACTATTTCTGGATGTTTCCCAGGCCTCCAGGTCCCTCCAGGTCCCTACTGGTCCCTGTTGGTCTCTGCTGGTCCATGCTGGGGCGGCTTCACTGTCTGAATAATAAAAGACGAACAAACAAACAAATATCTGCAGGGCAAGATTTTAAATTTTCAATGAAGGAAGAGAAATGAAGCGTTGTCTAGTTCACTTCCTCGTGCTATTACTCTCCATATACTGTATCACTATTCCTTCTGTTTTTTTTAAATATCTTTCATTATTAATCATCAAATTTAATCAATTAATTTATGGAAGTTTCTGTATTTTCTCTAAAAACTGCAGAAAAGTTACAAAGAAGTGTCCATCACAGTTTGTTGTTGATTTCTGATTGTTGCCGGGCGTCTCCTGGGAGTTCACCCTGCAAGTGCGTGTGTGGGTGTCATTGGTTGCCATAGCGACGTGGTGATGTAACCGTACCTGCCAGGTGCTCCTTGATGTGTCTGAGGAGCACTGGAGGATTCTGGGATTGAAACAGGAGCTGATCGTGAGTTTTGTTTTTCTTTCTTCAGGAGGGAGACGGACGAGTCGAGTTTCAGAGCGCGGCGTCACTTAATGATCCGTACAGGTGGACTCACACCTGGTCGGTAAAGAGACACTGTCACACACAGACCGGTCAACGCCCTTGGTTGTATCAAGAGCTCTCATTGGTCAGTGGTTTTCGCAGTTGGAATTCAGAAATATTTACGTGGATTTCGTGTTTTTTTTTTATACAAATCAAACAGTACAAACAGACACCTGCTTGATACCACGAGGGAGCCGAGCCTGAAGGCAAAACTTTCCATTTGTCGGTCGAGGTCTGTTCCAACCCTCAGCTGAGGTCATGAGCATTTGGGTGGTGACGGATTTTTACTTGAATCATATCAAAGTTTAAATCTCTGGAATTATGACAACTCTAGTTTTCATGAAAGTTTAGAGAAATATTCACCATAAGGCAAAAAGTGATAAAAAAGGAAAATTCTCTCTCTCTCTCTCTCTCTCCCTCTCCCCTCTCTCTCTCTTTCTGTCTCCCCCTCTCTCTCTCTCCGACTGTTAATCCTCTCTGTGTTGTTTTATTCAGGAGGTCAGCCTGACTGTTTTCTAATCTTCTCTCTGACTCTGGATTTCCTCGCTGCTCTTTAAGAACAGACAGAAACAATCAAACACGACTTTACTCTCTGAAAACTGCAGAATTAGACGTTCAAAGTTCACATGCTGCTAATACTCAGAGAGTTTCTATCAGAGTCAGACCTTTTATTTCTGCTGTTTCCTCTTGTCCCTCTTGTTTTGATAAATTCTGTTTCCTCATTCCTCATCCATTGGTTGAAGTTTCTACTCCCTTGTTCTCGTCTTTGTCAATAAAAGTCAACACTTCCTTTTTCAAATCAAAGCGATAACACTCATTCGGGAGTTCCCCTTGAGCTCAGAAAGAAAACTTCCTTAAGCTCACCTGTCATGATGCCAGGATGTTAAACATTGATGTGATGATTGATACCTGTTTGCTACCACGGCAACCAAAAATAGAAGTCCTGGGCGCCCAATATGGGGTCAATTACTGTTTTTCATCAACAGAAAATGCAGATGGTTGAAATTGTGGACTGTGCCTTTAAGACATACTGTGTTGCTAAGTTACTAGCAGAGCGTCGTCACAAGACGGTGCCTTGTTTTTCCCCTTGAAGTTGAAGTTAGTTTGAGCTGCGCTTATGTCATGGACGGACGTATGTAATAAACAGCGAGCACAGTGGAAACCCTGACACATGTGGTTGTGCACTTTTGGCTAACTTTACCGTCTCCAACACTCTTCAAAACTCCGCTAACCAAGAGGCCCGGCGCCAAACCGTTACAAGAGACGTCTTTACCTCCTCGCAGGTCGAGCTGCTGATCAAATCGGTAAAATCAAACCGAACACTGTGGTGAATAATGCTCTCGTGTAAACAGGAGGTTTCCTTGTTCCTTGTTGGCCGGGCAGCTGAGTGAAGACAGAGTCCAATCTGCTCTGATCAATAACTCTGATTGATGTCATCAGCAGGAGCTCGCCGTGTGTTTGTTTTTTTCAGACCTAAAGGTTGAAGGATCAGTCGTTAGAAACATGAACCAACGTGTGTTTTCTGGAATAGACCCAGCAGGTTATTTTTAACCTTCATTTAAAAAGCAGCTGGACGTCACAGTTCAACTCAAAGTCATAAAGAGTGACGCTTTACGGCCGTCGTTTGAGATAAAGTCAAAACTTTATTGATCCCTCTGTGGGTGATGTCGACGATGTTTACAGTACAACAAATACTCGAGATAAGACCGGCAGAGAGACTCGTTTACAGACAACTGAATCGTTATCTTTTGTTTTTTTTAAAAGAGTTCAGACTCTGTGCTCAGCGCTGTAGTACACATGCCAGGCCACTAGTTGGCGGTGTAACAAAATGCTCACATCCTCTTCCTTCTACAGAGCGGGGAGGTTAAAATATTGAAAACCTTCCACTAGTCCACCTGGTCCTGTTCTGCTTTGTTCTCCCTCATGTTGAGTCAGCATTAAGTCCTGTCAGTCTTTCTATAAGCCCCGGCCCCTCCCCCACATGTCGGTTAACGAGCCGTTAATTAGAGGCTTAAAGTGTCCCGGCAACAAGCTGCTGCAGCAAATCCACGAGCTCGCAGAGTCCTCGCTAATCCTGCACACATGAAGCACAGCGAGTTTACCTGAGAGTCCGTCTGAGTCCCCCGACACGCCGGTCGCCTGTGGACCCCCGGGACAGGTAGGAGCTTCACTCAGGTCAGAATGTTTTAGAGTTTTAATGTCAGGTGTGTTCGGGTTCTTCAGGTGCGTTTGGGTTCTTCAGGTGTGCTCAGGTGTGTTCAGGTTCTTCAGGTGTGTTTGGGTTCTTCAGGTGTGTTCAGGTTCTTCGGGTGTGTTCGGGTTCTTCAGGTGTGTTCAGGTTCTTCGGGTGTGTTCAGGTTCTTCGGGTGGGTTCGGGTTCTTTAGGTGTGTTCGGGTTCTTCAGGTGTGTTCAGGTTCTTCAGGTGTGTTCAGGTTCTTCGGGTGGGTTCGGGTTCTTTAGGTGTGTTCAGGTTCTTTGGGTGTGTTCGGTTTTTTTAGGTGTGTTCGGGTTCTTTAGGTGTGTTCAGGTTCTTTGGGTGTGTTCGTTTTTTTTAGGTGTGTTCGGGTTCTTTAGGTGTGTTCAGGTTCTTTGGGTGTGTTCGTTTTTTTTAGGTGTGTTCGGGTTCTTTAGGTGTGTTCAGGTTCTTTGGGTGTGTTCGTTTTTTTTAGGTGTGTTCGGGTTCTTTAGGTGTGTTCAGGTTCTTCGGGTGTGTTCGAGTTCTTTGGGTGTGTTCGGGTTCTTTGGGTGTGTTCGGGTTCTTTGGGTGTGTTCGGGTTTTTTAGGTGTGTTCGGGTTTTTTAGGTGTGTTCGAGTTCTTTGGGTGTGTTCGGGTTTTTTAGGTGTGTTCGGGTTCTTTGGGTGTGTTCGGGTTCTTTGGGTGTGTTCGGGTTCTTTGGGTGTGTTCGGGTTTTTTGGGTGTGTTCCGGTTCTTTGGGTGTGTTCGGGTTTTTTAGGTGTGTTCGGGTTCTTTGGGTGTGTTCGGGTTCTTTGGGTGTGTTCGGGTTTTTTGGGTGTGTTCCGGTTCTTTGGGTGTGTTCGGGTTCTTTGGGTGTGTTCGGGTTCTTTGGGTGTGTTCAGGTTTTTTGGGTGTGTTCCGGTTCTTTGGGTGTGTTCGGGTTTTTTAGGTGTGTTCAGGTTCTTTGGGTGTGTTCGGGTTTTTTAGGTGTGTTCAGGTTTTTCGGGTGTGTTCAGGTTCTTTGGGTGTGTTCGGGTTTTTCGGGTGTGTTCAGGTTCTTTGGGTGTGTTCGGGTTTTTTAGGTGTGTTCATGTTCTTCCGGTGTGTTCAGGTTTTTGTTTTAAATGTTTAATGGTGCATTCAGGCGTGTGTGTTGAATAAAGTGTGTCGGGATGTTTCAGCAGATCCTGCTCCGGGGGGGTCCTGACCCCTCACAGGGACAGAGTCCAGATTTAGAGTCTTAGAGCGAGAGCGGCTCTGAATGTTTCATCTGAACCGTTTCTATAAATATTACTCACATCAAAGCTTTTATTGTGAAACCTGCTGCAGGAAACGGAGAGTAGGCGTGTGTTAGTGGACTTTAAATAAAACATGAAGACGGCAGCATCTGTTCCTGAGAATCTCAAGTTTTTAAGATATATCGATATATTTTCAAACAAGATATAGGGTAAGACAACATCGTTAATATGGATATAGTTTAAGTTGCATTAAAATAACGTTACAGAGGTGCCAGGTCACCTTCTTCTCATCTCACTGATGATGACTGACTGTCTGCTCCTCCTCTCTCTCTCTTTTATTGGATTTAAGGAACATTTTTATTTTATAATATTAGTTTTTAAATTCACAAACAGGTAGTTTATTTTTCTATGTGTTTTCACTGTTAATAAAATACATATCGATATATATATCGAGTATCGCCATTCAGCTAAACAATATTGAGATATGAGTTTTGGTCCAGCCCTAGTCCGCACCAGGACCTGAACTGGTGACCCTCCAAATCCTAACCCAGGTCCCTACAGACTATGATAGCTCTAAACCGACTGTCGTATCCAATGGGAGCTGAAACAGTTGAATCCTCATCAATATCTTGTTTTTTTTCTTAATTTATTTTATTGGAGCACGTTGCAGTGAGATGTCGTCAACATTTTCCTTTTTTTCCCAAAACAAACATTCAAAAACCCTTCATCACCACTCCTCCCTACAGAGTCCAAAGAGCTCCACAATAATCATGATGAAAGTTCATAAATAGTACTGAAGCTCTGGAAAGTGAACGGACATAAATATCTTGTTGAAGTGAACTTTTCGGTCACTCAAAGATCCTGTGGTTTCCAAACATCAGAGTCAGTCCTGTCCCGTGGGCAGAGTTCACGTCGACCTCTCCATGACTCGGCTCGGCTCGTCTCCAAACCTCTCTGAGTTATTTTTAGTTTAACAGCCTCTCTCTCTCTCTCTCTCTCTCTCTCTCTCTCTCTCTCTCTCTCTCTCTCTCTCTGTCGATGTGAGTCAGACTCTCTGACGTTTGGCTTCTCGCCCGCTCTCTCTCTTTTATTTCACCAAAGTTTCTATCATAATTGTCTCTGTTGTTTCAGTTCACAGAAGAAGTTTGTTACGGTGAAAAAGGAGAAAACAAGCCTAAACAAATCTAAACTCTTCACTCTTCCTCTGATCACGGTGTCGGTCCAAAGGTTCAGAGACCCTCGGCAGAAACGACGACTCAGCAGGTTCAGGATTGTTCTGGATTATGATTAATCTTGTTAGACGAGCAGTGAGAGTCCCTCCGAGACCTCCTCTCACAGCTCGGTGAGGGATCAGGAGAAATGTTTCAGTGCCAAACTGTGATCATGTGCGATGAATCTGGTGTCACAGCTGCAGGATTAAAGTCGATCACAGAGTCACTGATGACGGATTAAATGGAGCCAGAGTTGATGATTCTGAAAAAGCTCCATGTTAAAATTAATTTGTTTACGTCCTGGTACAAAAACAGTTTGGGTCTCTAGAGCTCATTTCTGTCTCCATGACAACAGCATTATTATACAGTCACCTGTTTACATTATATTAAGGCTTAAAGGGATGTAGAATTAGGGGGCGTGGCCTCTTTGAGTGACATGCGGGAGCTGCTAGGTGTCACCTCAACTAATCAGTCCCTGACCTTTAACCTCTGGGCCGTGTTTGTGCTGTTGGAGCCTCTTGGTGATGTTGTTCCTGTAAATATCAGACTTACAACCAGTCACATTAGAACTTATTATTTACATGTTAGCAACAGTTAGCAGCTAGCTGAGTCTGTGAGAACCTGGACTGTTAGCTCGCTCTCTGTTTGTCAAACATTGGTTTATTTATGTCGATTATCTCGGTCACCTAGTTTCCTCTGAGTGTTTTTACAGTACAGTCTCCTGTACTATAGTGTGTCTCTGTTTTTTACAGTACGGGCGGCGTGCCCTCTGTGGCGTTCAGGATGTAGGTTACAGTGAGATAAATGAGTCGGTCCTCCCTGCAGAGCGGCGTGGCCTCGATCAATCCTCGGAGTGAAGCTGCTCTCATTATCACACAGATCACATGATTTATACGATCATTAAACCGGATCAAAGCAGAGGTCTGCTGCACAGAATACCAAAGCACATAACCCCAAATAACTGACCTGTTTCTGCTTTAAAGTCTTTCTACTTTCACACTTAAATGTATAAATCAAGTATCTCCTCTGAAAATAACTCTGTGAGTCATGACTGTCTACAATGGGTGTAACACCCGAGTCCCACTGTCTGTGATGTTTTCAGAGTTTTCAGAGTCCTATCTTCACTTTGTTTACATCGCCAGGACGGCCGGCTGACTCCTCCCCTCGTGTATAAAAGTTGTTTAATTGAGGGACTAGAGAAAAGAAGAATAACATACTGTACTCACTGCTTAACTGTGTTTCTAGATCACGCTCATTTCAGGTAAATTTACATGCAGTGTGAAGATACCAGCATAATAAAGATCGCTAGCATTAGCATGCTAACACAACAATGCACCGCGAGTTGTTTTGGTTTCATGCTGGTGCTCAAGGGCGACATCTGCTGGATCAAAAAATCACATATAAAGACTTTACGTCAAAGTTTGTAACTTGTCAGTGACAGGCTGAGCGTATGGAGGGCAAAGAGTGCCACAGGAAGTGAAAAACAGATACTTAAGTCAGATATAATACGTCTTACTTTAACATCAGACTAAATTTAATTCTGATTTATTTTGACAAAAGTAGAAAAATGCCTAAAAATAAACGTTCACAGGAACTCGAAATCCTTCAAATAATCTGAAATTAAAACAAGAAAAGTTGTGATTAAAAAGTCACGACAGTGCGAATTCAGAATTCAGTGGATTTTCTCTCATGAAGGATTTTCTAACTGAATTTGTGGAATTATAAAAAAAACAATAAAAAGATTTAATCAAACAAATTATCTGTTAGTGTAAATAAAAGTATCACCATAATTTTGATATTCATGTCGGATTATTTTTTTAAATAGTGTGTGTGTGTGTGTGTGTGTGTGTGTGTGTGTGTGTGTGTGTGTGTGTGTGTGTCACATGGAAGTAAATCTCCTTACAAATCCTCTTTAGTTGAATCCGTGACACTCGGACTCTCAGCTTTGTCTGTGAACGTCTGATGACGATCAAACTGATTTCTCTTCAGTCAGAAAACATTTTAATTTAAGTTTATTGATACATCACAGGGCTGTCAGCCAATCACAAGAGACCATTATGAGTTTTACTCTTAAACTGTTAATCAATCTTTTTTTTTGATAATGAGTAGGCAGACTTAAAGGAAAGTTCTGTTAATGAGGTGAAAAGTCGACTTTACTGATTTGCTAAAAAATTCTTGACAAAACAAAGTCTGACAAACAACAAGCAGTTTTTGAAGCAGAAGTCTTTTCTGACAACGTCCCTCATGTTCTGTGTGTTGACTGTCTCCAGACATATCTTAAAGCCTTTCAAACATGTTTAAACTTTAGTTTTTAAGTTGATTAATAATCCAGCCCCGGTCCGTCCTGCTGGCACAAGAGACTTTTATCTTTATGGGATTATTCATTGAGCTGGTTGTCATTATGACGCTGCACTTCCTGTTTGGTGACTCATTAAAAGTGTGTTTGAACATCAGTTAGAGTTTAACAGATGACTTTATTCTGACCTGTTTGATTAAACATCATCTGTGGTCTCTGGTCCAATCGCTGACGAGGAAAACAGACTCACATGAAACAAATCATCAGGTTTGTTAAAAACATGAACTAACCTGCAGCAACTAATCTTTAATGATCACAATGTTTCTTTTAATTATTAAAAACTCTCAGCTGGGAATCTGGGTGTCTCTCGATTCGATTCAGAAATCCATTCTGGATCTACTTCCTTCATATTTTCTGTCAATCGATCCATAAATGTTTAACGACCCCTGACCTGCAGAGCTTCATATCTCTCTGTTTTCTCTTTCCTGTGTTTGTTGTTTTGCTCCGGTTTACCCGAGATAATCCTTTTTATTGTGAAAATATCTCAAACAAACTCAAAGGTCGAGTAAATGTTTACAGACTGATTAAGAGTTTGAACAATAAATCCATGGAAAGAAAAAAAAAAAAGAATCCCAATATTTAATCATCTCTGACCACTTCCTGTTTCCTCTGTGATATATTTAATTTCATGTTGAAGCGTCCCTCAGCCTGAGCTCTTCTCTCCCTGAGCGCCGCCTCACAGGTTTTCAGTCTGTCGTTGCCATGGATACAGAGTCCAAAATGGAGTCTGTGTCGTCCTCCTGGGAAAAGTAATCACACGTGTCTGCACTGTACATACAGGAGACGCACTGAGCATGCTCATAAATCACCCCGGAGGACTCTTTGTGTGCAGCTCCTTTTAAGTTCAGCCCGATGTGACATTTTACTGCAGGAAGGTTTTAATGATGTGTTAATGAGACGACGAGGGGGGGACGGGGGGGGGGGTGACCTTCGTTCCTGTTTAAAGTCCCTGCAGACTCAAAAAGTCGGTGTTTGACCTGATGAGACGTTCTCATGAAGCTGCTCCTGGTCCCCGATCCCACACTGGGTTTAAATCAGTCCCAGTTTAATAAAGAGAGTCTTTGCATGTTTCTCCAACTCTCAAATCTTGATTTTTAAAGTCGTGGGAGAGTACAGACGTGACGACGGTTTGAACCTATTTTTAACATCGTAATCCTCCAAACCAACGCACACCCCACGGCGCCCAGTCAGACCGTGAGACCTCACACCTGCTGTCTGTAGAAAAGACTCCACAGGGGAGAGTCCACACTAACGAGATCTCACAGAAACGAACAAGATTAAACGTGACTTCAGAATATTCTAGTATATAAATAATAATAACTGTGTTTGTCTCTCTGTGTGTTTTTTTTGCAGCGGAGCGTCCACTGTGAAGCAGGATGAACGGATATGAACCTCCAGCTCTCGCCTCGGGCATCTTCAGCTCCTCCAGCTCACAGATCAAGTCAGTGTTTCATCACCTGTAATATGTAGCTCTGACTCCTAGTGGTTAAAATGGGTACTGCAGTCTAAATTAAAACATCATAGAGAGCTGTCTCCCCCCCCTCCTCTCTGGAGTGGATGCTCACTCAGGTCACCATGTGGTGGACTCTGAAGCTTCAGTGTTTATCCAGCTCTGCATGGGTCTGTAAACCTTTCTGTGTTCTAACCTCTCTCCATTTTTCAAAAGCATCTCCAATATTGATCCTAGTTTGAGCACGTTTCTGCTCGTGGAGCTTATTAGAAACATGCAGAGGCTTTTTAGGTCGGGTACAATCACTTCTATCTGAACCACTTCTCTTGACCGCTTCCATCGCTGCAACACCTGTTGACCTGATAACTGCTCTCATATCTGACAAACCGAGGGGCGTCCAAAACGGCCGTGTGGGGGGTCTTAAACTGATCCACTGATTGGATCTTTAAGTGAAACGTCTTTTGCTGTTGACCTTCAGAGCTGCGAGTTTAACACCGTTGAGAAGAATAATTTATTTAAAATGGAGTAATTGTGAGACAGTAATCAGCATGTTGTGTGTGTGTGCAGAGTCTCACAGTGTGACACAGTGAAACCTAAGCTCCGCCCCTCTCAGCCTCATCGATCATCTTATTTAATCGGCCGTGCTAATTTCCCAAAGTTAACGTGGCTGCAGGCTGCAGATGAACGAGGTCAGTGAACCAGATCACAGAGACCGACAAATATGTGATCTGTGTTTCACTGATGTCTCATCTATGTTTCTTCTTCTGTGGTTTTAAATACCGCTGGTGAGCTGTGTGTATTTACAGCCTGATCTGATCCTCCGTGGTCGTCCTGCTGTTCACTCCGTCGTCGCTGTGAATCACTCGTGTTAATTATTGATCCGTCAGAATAAAAAGTGTGAATGTGTGAAAATATCCCGTTTCAGAAGGGACACTCGATCTGAGCAGACGTCGTTGTGCTCGTCGCCTGCTGTCACCTCACACAAACATCGAGTCCCCGCCGCCACACGCACGCCACACGCACGCTCCTCACAGGTTCAGACTGTGACGCTGGTCTGAGGTCAGATTCAGCACGAGGTTTATACACAGGACAGAATGAAGAGTCTTTAAGACCCCTGGTGCATATAGCATCAGGGCTGTCGCCGTGGTTACATGCACTGAAACATGTCTGAGGTATCAGCCAATCAGAAGGCACAGCAGAAACATGAATTAGAGAGAAAAAAAAACTGACCTGATATCGGTTTATTATGACGTACTGACTCTCTCTCTCTCTCTCTCCCTCTCTCTCTCTCCCTCTCTCTCTCCCTCTCTCTCTCTCGCCCCCCTCTCTCCCTCTCTCTCTCTCTCTCCCTCTCTCTCTCTCGCCCCCCTCTCTCGCTCTCTCTCTCGCCCCCCTTTCTCTCTCTCCCGCTTTCTCGCCCCCCTCTCTCTCTCTCATCCTCTCTCTCTCTCCCGCTCTCTCGCCCACCTCTCTCTCTCGCCCTCTCTCTCTCTCCCGCTCTCTCGCCCCCCTCTCTCTCTCTCCCGCTTTCTCGCCCCCCTCTCTCTCTCTCATCCTCTCTCTCTCCCTCTCTCTCGCCCCCCTCTCTCTCTCGCCCTCTCTCTCTCCCTCTCTCTCTCTCAGTGGCCATGGCTCTCAGTCTCCTGAGCCCTCCAACAATAAAGCCAAGTCCAGTGCCAAAGCTCTCTATGGTGAGTCAAACCAAACTCCTCATCATGATGTCGTTTTTTCAGGATCCTTTCAGTTTGTTTAGGATCATCAGATTAAAGTGAAATCTTTTAGTGAGACTTGTTAGATTCAGTGAAACTGTCACTCAGTGGAGACAGAACGCCATCAGAGAAATCCTGGCACTGATCCGAGCTAACAGGTCATCAGTAACAGGATTCACACTCAGAGCAGCCAATGGGGTGTGAGAGGCTGACTGTCATCCCTCTGGACCAATCGGAGACGAGCCCGTCAGCTTGGTGTGAGTGTGTTCCTGTTGATGGATGCAGAGAGATGTGAGGAGATCCATCTGTGAGAGGAAGGAGAGGGAACCTTTCTCATTTCATTTGAATCGTATTTGATGTGTTTTTTTTTTTTGTCCACATGAACAGGATCAGATGAAATTTATTTCCTGCGCTCGTCTGCCAAACATAAAAAGAAAAGTCAAAGTGAGACGAGTGGATTCTGAGTGTGTTTGGCTCTTATTTCTGTCCTTTTAGTGAAGTTTCCACAGAAACAGCGGTGAACATCACTGCCTCAGTGTTAGTCAAATGTTTCTCGTTTGGTTTTCCACCTTACTCCATCTAGAACATTAAATCAGACATTAGGTGACTTTACTCTGATCATTTCTACAAGAGGATTTCACCCAAAATCATTTTTACCGACTGAACTGCAGAAACAAAAATAATTTTGTTGTTTCAGTTGGACTTTGAAATCCATATTTTTTTTTAATGGAAACTGGAATTAAAGTTTAACAAAATAACTTTCTGTTAAACTTCAGTTCATCTTTTCTGTTTTCTGTGAGTGTGTTTTTTGTATAATTCCACCCTCTGAATCTCCTCTCTCAGTGTGAAGAAAATCTGCTGATTATGGTTTTCTCTCCTCCCAGGAAGTTTTTGTGTTTGGTTCTGATATCAAGTTATTTCCCTGAAAGTCTGAAAAATGTTGCACTATTACTTAATGTTTCCTGAAAGAAAGCGTATTTAGAAGCATGTTAAGAAATTATTTCTGATTAAAAAAGGACAGAATGAATAATTGTCAGCAGATTCTTGATTCAAAAGTTAAACAAGATGCTCCAGATTGACAGAATACGACTTCCTGGTTGGATGAAGTGTCGAAATATTCCAGTTCCATTTCACGTCGTTTATATATGAAGTTGATTTTTCTGTTCTTCTGTTTCCTTCAGAACAAAGAAAACATTTCACCAAAACCAGCATCAACAGCCTGACGGACACGTCGCAGTATCATGTCGAGGTGAGAAACCTTCAGGATGTTTCTGGACCTGATCTCAGTCAGAGAGCAGAGGACTCTAAAGATAAATAAACTGATGTTACAACAAACACTGAGTGTGTTGTGTGTTTATGTTGATCTGAATTATCTCCCGTGTGACATTTAGCACCTGACCACGTTTGTTTTGGACCGCAAAGACGGGATGATCACGGTGGACGACGGGATCCGACGTCTCCGCCTGCTGGACGCTAAAGGGAAAGTTTGGACTCAGGAGATGTTGCTGCAGGTGGAGGAGAAGACGGTCAGCCTCATCGACCTGGAGACCAAGGTCTGATTCTTCTTTGTCTTCGTATTCTTTATCCAAAAATATAAATGTATGAAGATCCGTTCTGTAATCTGACATTTTTACACAGAATCAAAATATTGGAATCTGTTTTGGAAAATCAGACAACAAATGTGTCAAAAATTTGAACTTCGCCTCCACTAATCACATTCCTTTGTCAGATTTATCAGCCGCTCTTACATTCATACAACACCAAGTAAACCCAAAGCTTCCTCCTCAGGATGTTTTTAAAAAAATATAAACTCGTTTTTTCAGAACGAGTTGGAGAATTTCCCCATCGGGACGATCCAGCACTGCCAGGCCGTGATGAACGCCTGCAGCTTCGACTCCATCTTGGCTCTGGTGTGTAAAGACTCGGGTCAGACCAAACCGGACCTCCACCTGTTCCAGTGTGATGACATCAAGGTAGACCAGCTCTGATTGATCCCTGTATGAATGTTGATGAAGTTTGTAAAAAAAAGTATTGATATAATGTAAACGTTAATGGGCTAAGAATAGAGCCCTGTGGTACACCTGAAATCATTGAACAATACCTTTAACCTCTGTTAAATTTAGTTTCTGTTACATCCAAACTCCTGAATCAGGCAATTTAGACAATGTGCCAGAGTTTGTCTGCAAATGTTCATGGATTTAATTCTTGTACATTTTGACAAACTAAATTTAAAACAGTTTTATTCTGTGTTTTTTGTCTGATGTGTTTGTTGTTTCTTTCAGGCGAATCTGATCCACGCCGATGTAGAAAGTGCCATGATCGATGCCAAAGGAGGCAAAGTGAAGAAGAGACCAGAAGCACTAAAGTAAGAACCAATCATCAATCACACCTGGAGGCTGTGGCATCATCCTGACAGCTGATTGGCTCACTTCTCTGTCTGTTTACAGGATGATTTTAAAGAGTGACGGGATCATCCCTCCTCCACCGGCCGCTCCCGCCCCCGAGCCTCCGGTGACGTCCAACCAGCTGGATGTAAAGAGTCGAGCGGCTGCATGGTCAGCCTGGACCAATGAGCAGCAAGACTGTGAGTGATTTCACATCTTAGAGGATTGTGGGAATATTTAAGTTTCACAACATTAAAGGAAATCAACCAAAACAAACCAGAACAGTAAAATCCAGGACAGGGTCTCTGCAGACACAGTCGGCACCACACATGTACGGAGGCCCAGAAGGGACCTCGGAGCAGCTTTGCTTTAGGAGAAGTTTATATTTCATGATTTAGGAAAAAGCTACTGACTCCACCTTTAAACTTTATGTGACATCACAGATTCTGTTATCGTTCTGTGTGTTGTGTCTGCAGATGAGAAGCAGAGACAGGTGTGTTTGGAGGACAGTCCGGTGGAGATGACGGCGGCCCGAGTGGACCGAGACGTGGTGAGTTCAGTCACAAACAAACAAACAAGTCTGATCCTCTCATGTTTTAGAACTGATCTGAGAGCAGCTGGTGGAGTTTAAATCTGGGGTCACTCCAGTTCACGGGACAATAGAAACGAGATGTAAGCTGATTGAAGAATTTTATTTGGATGTAATCAGAGACGGAGAGAGCTTTCAGGGAAAATCCTGTTACATAACGAAGACGTTCAGATGTGAGCGCCGTGGGAAAAAACTGACCTCTGATCTGTTTGTTCACGTTTAATCATTGAAGTCAAGTCGATCCGTTCAGAATCGTTTAAGACGATACTCAAACCAATAATAAAAAAAAAACTTTTAAACATGCTCGATATCTGACTTTGATTTGGCAGCAAATCCTGAACCACCTCCTGGACGACATCGAGTTCTTCGTCACCAAACTTCAGAAAGCCGCTGAGGCGTTTACGGCGCTTGCCAAGAGGAAGAAGACCAAGAAGGGGAAGAAGAGAGGACCGGGAGGTGAGACACCCGACACCTGAGTGACATCTGCTGACCGCTTGCTTCCTGGACTTTGATTTAACTTTAATTTCATTTTTCTCAATTCTTGCAACTTATCAACATATCAAATATATAAACATATAAGGGGCAGATGGCCTAGCGGTTTAGGTTGCACGATCCATGTACAGAGGCTGTAGTCCTTGTTGCAGTGGCCGTGGGTTTGAATCTGACCTCGGTCCTTTGCTGCAACAGCAACAGAGAAAAGTGTCAGACTTATCTTAAAATGAGATGAAATAGAAAAGAGGTTTCATTGCAGTCTGAGGATATTTTTCTGATGTTTGTCCACCAGAGGGCGTCCTGACTCTGCGCTCGCAGCCTCCCGGTGAGGACGAGTTTGTCGACTGTCTGCAGAAGTTCAAACACGCCTTCAACCAGCTGGTACGAGCCTCCTCATCATCTGCAGCCCCTGATTACATGAATAAACATTTAATTTATACACATTCTAACTGTATATGAACATTTTACAACCTGCAGGGGAAACTGAAGGATCACATCCAGAACCCGAGCGCCGACGATCTGCTTCACTTCCTGTTCACTCCTCTCAAGATGGTCAGTCTGAGAACTATCCTGATTCAGAAATATTACCTCCTCAGAGTGTGCTGCGGTCCCGACCCCCTCACCTTTTCCTCCCTGTCGCCGCCTGCAGGTGGTGCAGACGTCCGGCAGCGTGGATCTAGCTCGGAGCATCGTGGTTCCTCTGCTCACCCGGGAGGCCATCGACTTCTTGCACGGCTCGGGGACGGCAGAGGAGAGACACCTGTGGGTCGCCCTGGGAGACGGCTGGACCAAGTGCAGGTGAGATAGAACATAAACAAAATACGACAAAATAAAGTCATGTGCTGCAGAGAATCTGCTGATTCTACCACAAATATTTACCGGATACAAGTTTGCATTTCACTGTGCGCAGATCACCATGTGGTGTTTCTCCAGCTCTGCATGGGTCTGTAAACCTTTCTGTGTTCTAACCTCTCTCCATTTTTCAAAAGCATCTCCAATATTGATCCTAGTTTGAGCACGTTTCTGCCGTGTGGGGGTTGCTTTTCTCTGGTCCAAACAAATCCAGAGCAGTCAGGACCAGAATCTAAAGTTAGGAGGACATACTGGGTTATACTTCATACATTAATCTCTGCAGGTTGGAGTGGCCAAAGGATCACTACTTCCCCCCCTGTGTGCTGAGGTTTCGGGATGGCTGGGAGCCTCCGGTGCTGCCGGCGATGGTGGCAGTGGCTCCGTCCAGAGAGGAGCTGAACCAGCTCGCGGAGAGTCTCGCCAACGCCGAGATCATGAGACACGAGGAGCTAAGGGCCCGACTGAACCAGGAGGTCTGATCTGAACCGTCACACACACGTCCTCATTATTCATAAAAACAACAACATGTCTGTGACTCTGTGTCTTTGTCTCCGTGCAGCAGACCGTCGTGCAGACCTTCCCTCCTGCAGACGGGTATGCCTTTAACTCCTCGTACAAACGTTTACAGATGCTGGATCAGGACGCCGCCGTGGCTGCTTTTAAACACGCCGTCAGCCGCCATGTAGACGGGTAAACCTGAGGTCACATGACGCCCTGGAGAATTGATCCCACACCTGAACTTTACCAACCAATCACCTCAAATGTGACATATTCATCAATAAATGCATCAAATGTTGATAAATAAATAAAGTAATATAAAGAAAAGAAGGAATGAGTCCTAGCAGCCGGCTGTCCCCACCAAGGATCCAGAGGAACCTAGACAGAGAGGTCAGGAGCTCCCAGAAACAATGTGCTTACATAGTTCATGAAGAGAGAGAGAGGAGCTCAAGGTGCCAGTTCCCCCGTCAGTCTAAGCCTATAGCAGCATAGCTAGGAGCTGGTCCAAGCTTGCTCCAGCTCTAACTATAACATTATCAAAAGTCTGTTCTTCAAAGTACAGAGGGTGTCTGTCTCCTGGACCCTGACTGGTCGATGATTCCAAAGGGGAGGAGCCTAATAACTGAAGGCTCTTCCTCCCATAGTACATTTAGAGACCGTAGGTACCACGAGCAGGCCTGATGACTGAAGGCTCTACCTCCCATAGTACATTTAGAGACCGTAGGTACCACGAGCAGGCCTGATAACTGAAGGCTCTACCTCCCATAGTACATTTAGAGACTGTAGGTACCACGAGCAGGCCTGATAACTGAAGGCTCTACCTCCCATAGTACATTTAGAGACTGTACCACGAGCAGGTCTGATAACTGAAGGCTCTACCTCCCATAGTACATTTAGAGACTGTAGGTACCACGAGCAGGTCTGATAACTGAAGGCTCTACCTCCCATAGTACATTTAGAGACTGTACCACGAGCAGGTCTGATAACTGAAGGCTCTACCTCCCATAGTACATTTAGAGACTGTAGGTACCACGAGCAGGTCTGATAACTGAAGGCTCTACCTCCCATAGTACATTTAGAGACTGTACCACGAGCAGGTCTGATAACTGAAGGCTCTACCTCCCATAGTACATTTAGAGACTGTAGGTACCACGAGCAGGTCTGATAACTGAAGGCTCTACCTCCCATAGTACATTTAGAGACCGTAGCTACCACGAGCAGACCCGCATATTGGGAGCATAATTTTCTCGATGAGTAAATAATGAATTTAAGTTGAATTAGTTGTATTTATTTATTCAGGTTATTGATGATTTAATTTATGGATAAGTCACATATTATTCCTCCTGTCTTATCTGGTTTAACTTCAAACGGTTTCTTTTTCTAAATCTGATTCTTTCATCTCTCCTGACACGGGCTGAACTTCTCTCTTCTTCATTGGTCTTTTTTTTTCACTTCTAAAATCTGATCTAATTTCTTGGATTCAAAATCTTTAATTTCTATTTATTGCTCTTGATTTTCGATCTGAAGTTGGGACACTTCTCCATGGCTTCAAACGGCTCCCAAACCGCCATAGTCTGCTTTTATAGTTAACAGATTTGTGTGTGTTTGTTCTCGTGTGTGTGATTGACTGATGTTCTGATCCTTGATTATATTTCAGGAGTTTTGACGCCGACAGTCGAAGCCAACAAACTCTGTTTGCCAAATCGAAATACGACTTTGTGGCGAGAAACAACACGGAGCTGTCGGTGATCAAAGACGAGGTCGTCGAGGTAAACTTTGAAGATTTTGATGAACATGAAAGAGTTAAATAAAATGTTTTCCAAATGTTTGTATTCAGTCAGGAATAAATGTGAAAGACATGCATAACATGACATTCTTAACTTGAGACTGAAGTTTGTTGTCTAAACCCTGAACCTTGTCTGGCAGGTTGTGGACGACAGGAAGCAGTGGTGGAAGGTTCGTAACGGCTGCGGGGCGTCGGGCTATGTGCCAAACAACATCCTGGAGATCACCAAAGCCGTCGACATCACCGGCAGAGGAGAGCCAATATACAGCCACACCATACAGGTAACACAGAATCCATCCAGGTAACACACCTGAGAGGCTACTCCTGAGCGAGTCTTTCATCTTAAATCACCTCCTCATGTCTCATCTTCATTCATGCTTTTATTTTGAAGCTCATGATGCCAAAGAAAGAGTTTGAGTTGTTTAAGGTACGCTGAGACTGTTTTTAGTTTCCAGAACTTTCTGCTGTAGGTTTTTTTATTTATTTTTTTCAGACTCCCGTGTGATTTGCTGTGTTTTTCTTTTAAAGGAACAGTCTCACATTTTTTATTATTTTGATGTCTTTATTTGTCAACGGATGCTAACTGCTTCAAAATAAAGTACTTCATTTTTTCTACAAACTTTCAATGATAGATCTCTTTCTCTGTTTTTAGCTACGCTAGGCTAGGCTAGGCTAGGCTAGGCTAGGCTAGGCTAAGCCTTTGCTTGCATAGCAGCGGTTAACTACAAAGGGCTAAGATAGTATCTGACATGCTAGCTAGATTTAATGGATTGCTACTAATAGCTGTGTAGCATGCCAAAAGAAACTTCAATCTTTTTAACATAATATATTATATTGGACATTTTTCTAGCTGTTTCTGATGCTAAGCTAACACGCTATCTGGATTGTTTTGGCTCAAGGTCAGACTGTTCCTTTAAATAGTTTTCTAGAGGATAAGCTATGTTTATAGTTTATTTACAGTTCCTCACTACACTTTTTTACAGAAGCGTCAGTGTGTTTGTAGATTTCCCTGCAGTGAGTTTGCAGTGCCATGTTAAAACATTTTAATTCAACGTCTCATCATCGCCATGTTTTATGTTTTCATTTGTTTCATTTCACGTCGTCAGCAATTACTGGGAGAGTTGAACGAGGTAAAAACACAAAATATAAAATACCATCATACTGTGTCCCGGTGCAGATCACCAAACAAATCAAATCTGTTAAATCAAACTGTCCTCTGTCAGAAGCAGACGTCCAGGACCGACCTCGTCCCAAGTAAACCGGTTGTGACTCCGATGCCTCCGGCTCCTACGCCGCCTCCCCCGGCCCCAGCCCTCGCCAGGCTCCCCACGCCGCCACTGCCTCCTCCGGCCGTCGAGCCCCCGAAGATGGCGGCCAGCAGCAGCACGGTCAGCCGACAGAACAGCAACGCATCCAGCGACAACGGAAGCGTCGCCATGAGAGAGAACAACAAACAGAGACCTGCAAACGCCAACCGTGAGTCCCAAAACGATCCTGAGAGGGAAATCTGTGATCAACAACATCTTCTAATCAAATCAGTTTAAAATTCAAAAACTAACCCCTGAACCCTGAAGCAAGCTTTCATCAGAAGTCAGTAAATCTGTTGCAATAAAATCTTTGAGGATAAAATAAGAAAATATAAACTGAATTTTCTTCAAACATTTTCACATTTCCACACCAGGTTTTCACTCTTGATACTTCATGGTTTATATCTAAAATCAACAAAACAAATCCAGAAACTGATGGGACCAACAGTCGCTCTGCTTCATGAATCTGTGATTTACAGTTTGCTCCTTATCGCCCCCTGCAGGCAGGAAATCCAACATGGAGGAGGTTCAGGACGAGCTCATGCACAGGCTGACGTTGGGTCGCAGCACTCAGAAGAAGTTTCCGGTTCCTTCTCGCAGCGGCAGCATGCCGGTCGTCAGCATCACCTACGACTCCTCACCTGAGCACGTGAAGGCGTGGCTAGAGGCCAAAGGCTTCAGTCCAGTGTGAGTTTGAGTTGTTGAACATCGGGGGGTGAAAAAAAGCGCAAAATATTCACCCAATAGAAGTAAAATGAATTAAAAAAAACATGTTTTGTCTTCAGCACCATCACCAGCCTGGGCGTCCTGACCGGAGCTCAGCTGTTTTCTCTCAACAAAGAGGAGCTGAGGACGGTCTGTCCCGACGACGGAGCTCGAGTTTTCAGCCAGGTCACCGTCCAGAAGGCGGCGCTGGAGGTGGGTCAAAGGTCAAACGTGATGTCACTGACAAACAAAACAGCTTCTATTGAGTTAATCAGGATCAGAAATACTTTATTAATCCCAGAGGGAAATTCGATCGTTACAGTTATATATATACAATACAATATACAATATAGCAGGAGAACTATAGAAATAAAGATATAAATCAAATAGAATAGGAATGTAAGTAAGATATCAAGAATAGGTACAAGAATAATGTCATGACATCACGTTTGAGAAATGCCTTTATTCTGAAAGAGGCTTTATAAGCGGGACGTAGGTATCTAAACATCATTATCGGATTCTATAAAAAAAAAAAAAAAAGTAAGAAATGATGGATTTTAAGCATTTGGTTAGAAAACAACACAGTTATTCTTTTATTTTTATGATAGTTTGTGATGTCTGAGTTGTCTGGAGCTCAGCTTTAGGACTTAACAGTCTGTTATTTTTATCAGACAGAGAGACAGCACCATCTTAGTTGCACAAATTCATTAAGGTATTTACATGTTGAACAAGTATTTGTATAATTAAGACCGTGTTCAGGAGTTTGTCTATAAGTCAGAAAGAAGGAGTGTCTCGTTTCCCCGGCTCAGAGGTCCGGTCTTGTGTATCTGGTTCCCGTCTGCTGCAGGTCTTTTTTTTTTTTTTTTTAGTCCCTCTTTTAGTCTTTTCTGTCTTTAAGCTTTCTGTCACCAAACTCTGGCAAGGTCTGGTGTGTGGTGTCTATCTCCACCTGCAGGTTTTCTTCTGACGCTTCTTTGATCTTCTGAATCTGTTACCACAGTCGTTCAGGTATCGTGTTCTCAGATAAATGTCGTCCTGCTCGGCTTCGATCTGTCAGCCAGATTTAAAATGAAACAGTCAAAGTTATAGAAAGTGGAACATTCAGATTCAGGGACTTACCTTTTCCTGACCTGTGATTTTTTTTTTTTTTACCTTGATTCGGACATGTTGGATTTTAATCGAGACTATACTCACATTTTGAACTGGAACTTGTATGTTTGTTTTTTGATTCATTGGTTCCATCCTTGGAGGTTTTGACTTGAGACCAAATCTGGGTTAAAACGAGACTTGGGATTTGTTAAACAAAGTCTTCTCTCCACCTCTCAGTAAATTTATTATTCAAACAAACTCTGATGAATTCTTCCCTCTGGCCGTCAGAACGAAGCTGCGGACGTTTTATGTGTAGCAGCATTTTAAGGTAGCGCTGATATTTGTCATCCTGCTGTGGCCGAACAGTCAGTACCCCCTTAAACTACCTGACCCCACCCCTTCACCTTTACTTGTTGACCTCTGACCCCGCCCGACCCGTAGACACCAGGAAGTAGACCTTTGGCTGGAATGAGACCTGAGGAGTGGCCTGTGTTCTGTGTGCTATCTTAGCTTTTATTAGCTGTCACCAATTGCACCATTTGTTCAATTTATTTAAGTTATTGAAGGGAAAAACAAAACTTTTTTAGAACCTGGATTTTGTTTTTGTAGTTTCATGTCCTTTGTTGGATTATCAAAAACATCTTACTGTTTATTAAAATATGAAAACCACACCAAGAGGCCCCCAGTCTACAGGGTGGCTGGTTCCACTGGTTTCCTGTTGGGGTGACATGGTGAACTAAAAAATCCATGAGCTACCTTTATGATAAGATGACACTCTTTAAAAGGCAGAAATGACACATTTTGACCGTTATTCTCTTCAATTTAAAAATGAAAGGCTATTAAATACATACTGTACCTTTTTTTGGATTTTTCTTTCATTTATTTAGTTTCCGCCTTTACTACAGGTGTGTTTAAGTGTGTACATTTCAAAAACTGACGCTGGTATTGATAAAAACGGAGCTCAGTGGAAAGAAAGAAACATCAGTGAACGTCCACACCAAATGTGGAGACGTTCCCACAGAGATATTTGTGAAAAAGGCCGACGCTGTCCCTTTCAAAGAAACTTTCATTTTCACAATTTCTATTTTTTTTTAAGGATAAACGATTGTTGATGAAATGTTGGTAAGTATAAACGACAGGTGTGTTTGTGGATAAAACTCACACGGGGATCTTTGACAGAAAATATACCAAAAAGAAATAAACCTCTTACCTTCATTGCACAAAGATGTAAAAAGAGTCCCAAAAAGTAAACAAAACGTTTCCAACAAGGACAGGAAGTGATTGATTTCATATAAACACTAGAGCTGTCAAACGATTAATATTTGTAATCCTGATTAATCGCTCACTTTCAAAAATTAATCGTGATTAATCACATGTTTGAAATTCCATTATTTAGCATGCATAAAATAAAAACGGTGAGGCTTTTATTTTGAATTTTTTGTACTCTCTTAAGCTAAGAGTTCTTTACTTGCTGTTTGAATTCAACCATGCTTTTATTTTGAAATAAAATAAGGCGCTTCCTGTCGAGTGAAGGTTAGGACAAGAAGTTAAGCACAGAAACAGGAAGTGGTTAGGGATCCCAAACTGACGTCAAACAGGTTAAAGGAACGGTAGCAAAGGTCAATGTGTGATGTCATAAGGTCAATGTGTGATGTCATGAGCTGGATGTGATTTTGGACTCGTCAGCTGAGCTGTCTGAGAGTTTGTTAAAGTGAAATGAGACATTCAAAGATGCAGCAGGGTTCTTCTTTAACATCACTGAGACTACAGGGAGACACTGAGGACGAGTATCTACGGAGAGCCTGAAGGGACAAAAAAGCCAAAAAGTCTTAGTTATGACTACAGATTTAAATTTGTTATTTTTGTCTTTCTTTGTCCTCCATACTTTCCCCGTCTTCAGCCAATGACACATCTTGCTCTTTATGCGACCAGGTTTAAAAAGCTCTAGAAGAACTCAGTTTCCCAGCATGCCCTCTGACTCTCACTGTAGACGTCGTCATGCTCTTTGCAGCTCACAGCAGCCGGTGTAGGTACCGGATCTGCTCGGGTGGTCACGTCCCCGATCACATCTGGAACCTACACCGTCACTAAAAACAAGCTTTCTGGGGTTTGATCCTCCGGCTCAGATTGAACGGACTCTGATCAGCTGGAGCCGCTTCACTCTGAAGAGAAACTTCCTTTAAAAATCTTCAGATTTTTCAGGAGAAACGTGTCAGCTGAGACGCTTAGTAGATATTTGCCGAAGCTGCTCAGTCGCTTCAGAAGCAGAAAGACGTGAAGATTTCAGTCTGAGGTTTTTGTTTCAGGCTCTAATGTGCTGTTTGTCTCTGCTTCTCCTCCCCTTCCCCCACCGCTCTGGATCCTTCTCTTCACCTCCGTCTATCTGCGTCCGTGCCTCGCCGTCTCCAGAGGAGTTCAGGCTCTGAGCTCCAGGAGATCATGAGGAGGCGGCAGGAGAAACTGGCAGCCAGCACCGTTGATTCAGGGGTGGAGTCTTTTGATGAAGGCAGCACCCACTGAGCTCTCTCTCTCTCTCTCTCTCTCTCTTCTTCCTTTACTTTTTTTTTTTTTTTTTCAAACCGCAGCCTGCTGTTTTTCTCGCACTCTTCATCCTCAGGCGGCGGCCACCTACGCCGAGTTTGTGGAGATCATGCGGCGCAGGCAGGAACTCCTCAGCTCGTCTCCGTAGGAACATTTAAAGAGCTACACGGCTGACTGTGGGAACCGTCCCGATAAACAGGAAGTACTCTGCCATGTTTGCCTGAAGTTCACCTGAACACTCTCTGGGGATCGTTTGTGCTTCTCTACCTGGAGGAGTTTATTATTTTCCAAAGCAAACCTCTCAGTATTAATGTCAGAAGGTTATCCGCTCCAGTTTGTGCCTCGTGTTTCAGAACCATGAAGTCCAACTGCGATTCAAAATATTCAGATTTAAGATCGACGCTCTGCTCCTCACTCATTAATCATCATCTTCACCTCTGACTTGAATGTATTAAGAATAAAAAGAGACACAAACTGGAGCTCGCTCAGACAGGTCGATGGTTAATGTGTACAGAGAACGAAAGAAAACGAATGTTGGCTTGAGTATTTTGAAGGAAATTCACAAAAAAATATATAAATAAATGTACAATTCAGATTTATGGCGGATAGAAATATGATATTCATAGCAGAGCTTTTTCTTTCATTCTAAAGTTACATCAAAGTTTAAATAATATAATTAATAGAATAAAAAGACGGAAAAAGCAAAGAAAGGCCCCGTGTCCACCTGGCGTTTTTTGAAAAGTGCTGACTGTGCGCTCTAGAGCGTTAGCATGAAGCATTTGTGTGCTGAGAATAAAAATCGCTGCACGTCCGTCCTGTCTCCATGACAACAGTCTGTTAACAACAGCTGCTGTATGACCGAGACAATGCTCCGGGAAATAAACGATCTCAAATTTGAAAAAAAAGTCTAGTAAAAAGTAACGATCAGTCACGGAGCGAGGAAGATGTGGGTAAGAGACACGATCCGTAGGTGGGAATATCAAAGATTTGGAAAAGAGCGCCGTCGACGTCTATAGCGCCACTTTTGGAAAGTTGAAAGATTTTCAACTCGAAGCACTTGGAAAGGCCGCTCAAAAAAGACAAGAGCGCTCAGAAAAACGATGCTGGGTGCTGCTTTCCTTGTGAACGCTCTCTACTCATATGAAAACAATTTTAAAAAAGATGCTGGTGCTCAGAAAAATGACCTCAGGTGGACACGCGGCCTAAGTCAAAATGTTTTTCCTGAAAAGCAGAATAACTTATAAAAACAATAATAAAGTCTAATTTATGTACATGATGTGATTTAGAGTTAGCGGCAGGAAGACGTTATCAGATTTGGCAATTTTGCACATTAAATGATAAAAATCTAAACGTTCCTCTGCAGGAGGTGAGTGAAGAATCAAACGTGGAAAAAGATTCAGAATCAGTTTATTGTTGTTTTTTTTTAAGCCGTCAGCTGATTAATCATCTTTACAGAAGCTAACCCTCTGATTGTACCAACTTCTCCTCCTCGTATAAACACTTAAGAAACGATTGTAGTCGCTTTATACATGCTGACTGTTTTATTTAAGCTCCGCCCACAGATACAGGTAGCCTCATGAGTTGACGTCAGGTGAGCCTGTAGGAGGAGACGCAATCTTAATGTTAACAGATCTTTTCCTTAAGTTATATATTTTCTTACGGAAGCCCTAAGTGGACAAACCTCCTCCTTACATGCTGGCCGCAAACTGCCTCTACCATTACTCCAACATCTGCTTTAATTTCACGATTCACAGCAAACTCTTTCCGTTTTATTTGCTGAAAGCCATCAAAAGCTGCTTAGAAGTCAAAGGTTAAGCAAAAAAAACAAAAACATTTTTTTAACACGAGCACAAACTAAAAACACCACGACTGTTTGCACAGATCAGCCTGAAGCACCAGATCATCCTCCAGCTGGAGGAAATGTTCATTACACCACAGATATATGTATGTATGTAAATGCTTGGATATAAGATGTACAGAAATCAGCCAGTACATTCTTTAACCTCTGTGGCATTGATTGTATTATTTTCTCCTCTTATGCACTTAAAGTGTCTCGGATGTAAAACGTGGGAAAATATGAAGAAAGTTTGTGGAGAAACACGGAACTAATATAAATGAATAAAAGCTGAATAGATGTTTGTTAATGAGAGAAGCATTTTCTGTATTTAGTGAACTGTCCTCGTACTCAAACAGTTCTAGAGCCAATCAGAAAAAAACGTTAGCGAGAAGTCACTGCTGAAATGCATTTGTATGTGTATAGTTTTCATGGTGCCTTTTTCATTATGAATCTGCTCATTCTGCAATAAACATTTACAGAAATAAGTTCAAGTCATTGCTGAGTTTTTTCTTTTTAAACAAACTAATCCTGAAGGCTACCGAAAGTTTCCATGAAGACAAACTCAGTTTTTTGACCCCAAACACGGATAATTTAATCCCATCAGAAATGTGAATATTGGCTCCAGGTATCTGGTAAGGTTTCTTTTATTTACTGATTTTCTAAAGCAACATAGAAATTTGAAAAAGAGACATGTTTAAACATCCAGGGCTGCAGTTTTTATTTTAACATCTAAATAAGGTATTAAAGGAGCAGTATATAACTCTGACACCTAGTATTAAAAATGGGTACTGCAGTCTAAATTCTAAACATTAGAGAGGTTTTCATAGCAGTCAATTTGCTAGCTAACGTTATACTAACTGCTGCTGCAGCAAGCTCATTTGAGTTAGCTTAAACGGTTTAGTAGTAATTTAAACGGAGGGCTCTTGACTGCCACTGTTCTGAAATACTGAGTCTCTCTTGTGAAAGTGACTGGCGTTAGCTAGCTAACTAGCTAGCAAATACCTTCCTAGTTTTTTTTATGTCAATGACAGACGGTAAAACTTTCCAATCATTATGTTGGGGCTAAATTGTTAACGTAATCAAAAGTTAATGTTCTTAAAAGTTTTGAACTGACACATTCAGAGATGTAAAACACCTGTTGATATGTAATGCTAACGTCACATTAGCTTAAAAAGCTACTGAACCGTCTCCTAATGTCTAATTTTCAGATACAAAGTTGCATTTAATTCTGCTGCCGTTGTCACCTTGAATACAATTTTTAGTGTAACAGATCAATGATGCAAACCAAATGAGCACATTTCCAGAGAGGTGAGTGGAGAAAACTTCAAACTTTCTGTGGAATAAAAATGTAGTTTTATATCGACTTTTTGAGGGAACTATTTGAAATGTGAGGATTAATAGAGACAAAAAAACAGAAATGTAATATCGGGTTTTCGTGTGTTTTCTCCTAGCATTTCTTTAGTTTACACATAGAAATAAAAAGACGATAAATGTAATTGCAACATTTTAATTCGTTCCAACACACTCACACACACACACACACACACACATACATACTCACACACACATTAAAACTCTGTGACGATGATCTGAGTTCGAGATCTTCCCTCAAATTTAAGTGACACAATGCACAAAATGGCACCAATGACGAACAAGTTTGACTGGACACACACGAAGCAAGAGAAAAGAATTGTAGAAGAAGGTACGGTGCTGAGCGTTCACACATAGTCTGCAGGTTTTCTGTCCATTTTTCATTTTTGTAAATCTTTTCCACAGTCGTACCAAAGTGCGTCTCTCGGGCCAACAGACGAGTTCTCCGAGTCCTCGATTCTTTCTCCAAACAGCCGAGTCTCCAAACGTCCAGAAACTGAACCGTCGTCGTAGTGATGAGAGAGCTTCTGGCTCAGGTAACGATGATTCACATATACAACACGTTTTAAAAAAACAAACCTAAAGCGACATTCCCACAAGAATTACTTTGTAATGACGAGTAGAAACAGAATAGTTAAGCAGTAGTAGTATGTACAGTACATTTGATTTCTACGTGAAATGGAACTTAATTCAGATGGAGCGGCGACCAAACTAACAAACGGGTAAAGACTTCAGGTGATCGAACCACAAGGCCACAATGACGAATCATTTTCTGTAAATTAACACTGAAGTGTCCAACGGCCTTTTTAACACATTCATTTATTTTTTTTCTATTAAGCTCAAGGTGTGATCAAAATAAATCAAACATTTGTCGAAAGAAGCTTAAATACATTTAATACTTAAAGAGGTTTTACCTTTTTTACTGTTTTAGAATAAAGACTAAAGACCCTCAAATATGTGCAATAGTTGCTATCATCAATTAAGGGTGGCCGTCAGTGGTAACGTCGTCAATGCCCAGCTCCTGCAGCTACATGTCGATGTGTCCTTAGGGATGACATTTAACCGCAAGTTGATCCCGCTGCTTCTTCGTCGGCAGAGTATGAATGTGTATGAATTAAATAGTAAACACTGATGGACTCCTAACACAGCAGCCTCTGCAGTCAGTGGCCCTAAGTTTCTTCTTTCTTATATATTAGTTCGCAGAAGTGACCAAAATGGCCGCCACTCTTTCAGAATTTTTCAGCAGTTTAATAGTTGCTATACAATTTGAGAAATCCCAATTTTTGGATTCTTAGGTCGATGATCCAAGACAAAAGACTAATTGATTTTTAACTTAAATGTAAGAAGGTTGAAAACAAAACAATTTCCTTTTGTTGATAGGCCGTGACTTAAATTCTAATTTGATGTTTCACTTTTTTAAATACTTCAAAATGTCGTACAAGTGTTTGTATTATATTAAGCTTTTATATTTAATTTGGACCTTGTATGAGAAAGAAATACAGTTTAAGTCTTGGCTCTTACTTTGACCACACCTTGTAAATCCTGAATTAAGAAGTAAAACTTTGAATGAGGTCGCCGCCTCTCACCTGTTCAGATCACATTCTCTACAGTCATGAATGAAGTGAGAGATGCTGAGTTTTCTTTTTTGCCCTTTAAGTAAAACGATCAGTAGACAGATGAAAATAAACAAAACTAATGTCAGTAAGTTGAGCTGACACCGCTGCTTCAGAGAATGGCTTTAACAACGTCCTGTACAGAAGTCTTGTTTCAGGGACAGAGATGCAGTCAGGATTAATTTTTACGTTTCTTACATTAACGCCTGCAGACTTTGTTACAGTGCCCACATTTTAAGATGTCCTTATTGGATTTTGAGGTTTTTATTAGGGCCTGACCGATAGGGGATTTTAGAGGCTGTTACCGATTTTGATATTGCGGAGAGAAA
Source organism: Labrus bergylta (assembly GCF_963930695.1). Taxonomy (NCBI): domain Eukaryota; kingdom Metazoa; phylum Chordata; class Actinopteri; order Labriformes; family Labridae; genus Labrus; species Labrus bergylta. The sequence goes on from NC_089217.1 coordinate 1,251,465, forward strand.
AAGTCTGATCCCCATATCTTTCTTATGTCATACATGAATAAAAAAATGGTGCTTTACTAAACATTTGAATAACAGCGTTCAGGGACTCTAACAAGAGCAGTAAAATAGTTTTGTTGTTGGATATTTATACTTCTATGAATAACCAGATTTATGTTGTATATTTAAACAAAAATTTAATTAACACTCAGTACGTTCACATGCAGTTAGAAATAGTAGATCTATTGTATCAGTCCGACTAAAACTGGACTTTGAAAATCCATGTAAATATGTTAGTCTGACTGAAATAGTACCAAGTCAGCTTTCTCAAAGTCGAACTAACACACACAAGATTATGCGGTCGGGGGTGGATTTTCTCTCGTTACCATAGAAAGACTTAAAGGAGCAATATGTAACTGACATTTAGCATTTAAAATGTGTACTGCAGTCCAAATTAAAAAAAATAATTGTTAGTGGAGCTTATTATAAAACTGCATAGGCTTTTTAAGTCGGGTAGAATCAGCTATAACGGAACTAGTCCAGCACTTCAACATTTCCTTAATGTATGATCATATAGTAAGGTAATTTTTGCACATTGCTCCTTTAAATAGGCATGTAAACATACTAAGTTTTACTTTGAATATAGTTAGAATTTAGAATACTGATGTAAATGGTGCCCCGTGTGAGGCCCGGGCTGACTGGCGATATGCTGAGCTGATATGTTTCTGTCTGTGAAGGTTCTCAGTGTTTCTGACATTCCCAAATTTAAAGACATACATCTTAATCAGTTGTTATTATTATTTCTTGTTGTTTTTTTCTGTCTTTTTTTCTCTCTGATAAACTATCCATTTCTCTGCTTTCTGTCCCTGCTCAGGATTGTTGCAGCCGATGCTCACAACACTCTGCTACTATAAAGTCAATCTATGTCTTCAGATGGAGATCCTTCGTGAGGAAGAGCCAGCGTTTCACAGGACAGGCAAACACGGAGCGAGGCTGCAGAAAGTTGTTCCTTTGTGTGTCAGCAGGTCGGGCAACTCCTCAGTGCAAATACAAACTACATCTCTACTTCAGTCTCTATAGTCTAAACTGGCCTCTAACACGTCCCACGATAGCAGGAGGCACTCGTGTTCCTGCAGAAAGGCATCGGATCCTTCAGCTGTCTTTGTGCCGTTCAGTTCTTGTGCACACCCGACAAACATTCTTACGTTTACGGTTGATTCGTCGTACGAAATAAAAAGGTCTGTATCCAGTCGAGCAGCATTTGGTGAAATCAGAAAAACTTTGAGAATCTGGAATCTGCAGCAAATATTTACCAATTGTTAAGCAAAGTGGCACAACCATCTATATTTATGTTTTCCAAGGTTTGACCGTGTTTGCATCTTTTAACGGGAAAAAAACATTACATTCAGAAAAGCATCTAAATGCTTTTAGTGTTTGATTAAAATCAGCTTTAATATAAAATTTAAAATTTTGTGCTAATATTTCCAGAACTTTGTCCTTTGTTGAATGCTTGCTGGGTTCTTCAGTGAATGTGATCCATGCAGCAGTCCTGGCAGTTGGCTAGCATGTTAGCAGTCGGTGTTTTGAATGTTTGGCAGTGTAACGTTGAAATTTACCGCCTACAATTCGGTCGTTTCATCACCAGGACAGCTGCTCACTGCTGAGAGGTGATTCATTCTAGCTACACTAAAACCTAGAGCTAACGGATGCTGAATGACGGTCGGAGTGGAGGAAGAGGCCAGCGTTCTCGCTGGTTTTTCAGCTACTCCTGAGATTAAAACAAAAACAATGTAAATAAAACTGCTGACTCTGCTCCACCGACTCGCCTCCTCACGTCATCTGAACAGGGACGGACACAGTGTAGACATCCAATCACAGGACGGAGCTCGTTAACGCTCCCCTGACTCCCCCCCCCCCCACACACACACACGTTGAATCAGTCCGGTTCAGAGGGTTCAGGGTGTGTTTGTTCGTCAGTTCGGCTCTTTAAGGCAGATCCCCGTCCCATGCTTTAATTCAAACATAATACTGGATTTTTTTTCCCTCTTGTCGTCGAGATGTTAGGCTGTTGTTTTTATTTTGATACTGATGATGAAGCGGATCTTCTTCTGCAGAGAATGGATGCCTGAAGCACAGGAGGCCGGTGTGTTCGCAGCCTGCAAGACAACGAGAAGGGATTAAATCACAGCTAGTTTACACAGAAATATCTACAATCATGCAGCTTGTTGGTGTTTTTTTTAATTTTCTGCAGGTAACATGGAGATGAATTTGTCATCATCCTTTTAGCCAATCAGAAGCAAGGAGGTGTGCCTGGCTAGAGCTTGAAGGAGGCTGGAATTAAAGGTACATTCTGGAGTTTCTGCTTAATTTTTCAGGATATAAAATCCTTTAAATGTATATTAATTAAGAACACTTAGTACAAGTTAATAAGTCTGAGTACGCTGTCCCATAAATCTAAGTGTGTTTGTATTTGTGTTTGTGACCCACGTGTGAACGAGCCGCCGTCATTATGTCTTGCTGGCGTTCTCGTAGATGACATCAGAGGTGATGGACTGCTGCTTCTTCTTCTGCCACATGAGCAGGACGCACTGATGGATGAACACGTACTGCTCCTGCACAGACGGAAGACAGAGAGGATTAACGTGGCTTTGACTTGTCCCGTCGTGTGTTATTATTAACCTTTTATATTTCTGGTCTGTAAACAGGCGCTGAGGACTGACCTCGGTCTGGACCATGGACAGACGGTGGGATCTCATCTCGGACACCATGCCCAGGATGTCGGCGAACTCGTGCTCTCTGATGTGCTGCATCAGACGATCCAGAGCGATGAAGGTCCCCGTCCTGCCGACTCCAGCGCTGAACCACACAAGAGATAGCAACCACACGCAGAGGAAATGAAGCGTTTAATGGACATGACATCATCCGTCTGAGAGCTTTTTTAATGGTTTATAACCGTGAGGAGGGGACTCAGTGTCTCTGATCGGGTTGTTAAAGATTCTCAGATTCAAATAAAATGAAGAGACGGAGACGAGCAAGAGCATCTTTAGACTTCTAACAGATGAGACTTCTGCACGACAGATCAGTTTACTGCTTCAGGGTGTTAATGAGAGGAACATATTCAACAATCATTTAAAACCGACTGTATGAGTGAGAATCTGGAATCTGCAGCAAATATTTACCAATTGTTAAGCAAAGTGGCACAACCATCTATATTTATGTTTTCCAAGGTTTGACTGTGTTTGCATCTTTTAACGGGAAAAAACATTACATTCAGAAAAGCATCTAAATGCTTTTAGTGTTTGATTAAAATCAGCTTTAATATAAAATTAAAAATTTTGTGCTAATATTTCCAGAACTTTGTCCTTTGTTGAATGCCTGCTGGGTTCTTCAGTGAATGTGATCCATGCAGCAGTCCTGGCAGTTGGCTAGCATGTTAGCAGTCGGTGTTTTGAATGTTTGGCAGTGTAACGTTGATATCCTGACCTGCAGTGGACGATGATGGGGTCTTTGGTCCGGTTGGCCTGCTGACGGACGATGTGGACGAACTGCAGGATGCTCTCGATGGCGTTGACCGTTGGGACGCCGTGATCGGGCCACGAGGTGTAGTTTAGATGGAGGATGTCCTGAGACTCATCGGCCTGCAGGGGGAGACGGATGTTAAGGACATAAATACATGACTACACAGTTTATGTGAAGTGTAGATGAAGTGGTGCTCACATATCCCAGTCTGATCTTCCTGATGATCCACTCTGGAGATTCCGTCTCTGAGAGCATCTCGGCGCTGATCTCTCCGTACATCACCGGTTCGTCTGTGAACGGCCAGTAGTGATCGCACTTCACCTGGAACACACACTCAATGTTAGAAAGAAACGCCGACCACTTGCTACTGTTCTACATTGGTATTATTATTGTTTTTGCATTTGCACCAAACCGAGATGCAATCCTCAAACTTGTATTTGTGTAGAAGGGAATAAGATTGAGACTGACCCGGCGTCGTTCGTTGCACTGTGTGAGCATGACGATGATCGGAGATTTCTGCTGCAGAACCATCTTCCAGAAATCGTTTCGAGTTTCTGGCAGTGGACCCTGAGTGGCAATGTACTCTTTAGTGTGTTTGTAACCCTGAAGGTCAAAGAAAAAGACAGAAAAGACACATTAGCTCCAATAATGAAACGCGGACAGATTAACACGATATAAATGATCCACAAACCCCTCAAAACAAACAAGTAACTGCTCCACTTTTCAGAAAACATGTGCTCAAACAGGCCGTTTGGAGATTTTCCCTTCATGACATCACAAAGGGCAGTAGCCCCTCCCCCAGGTGGGTGACACTCCCACAGCTAGGTGTTTGTTCTGCCCTCTGAGTCTGCCTTCTCACCGTAAACAATAGGACATGGAGCAAGAAAGCACTGAGTACACCCAAGCCCTTCCAGAGAGGGGGCGTGGTCAGACACAGCTCATTTACATATTTAAAGGTACAGACACAGAAACAGCCTGTTCTGAAGAGGGCTGAAATAGAGGGGTTTATAGACATGATCAAATACAGGATCAGAGTAGATTTAGAACAAGAAACTTCACACACGTTTTGAGAAGCTCTGAGACTTATTTACACTGAAGAAGAGGATATGTGACCTTTAAATGTTGTCTTTATTACATTTCAGTGCTGAAACTGTAGCATCAGAGTTACTTTCTGTGGTTCAATAAAGGTAAAGATGTTTATTTATTCCTCATCCTTTTTTATGTTGCTTGATTATGTGAATTTACAAGAGGACTTCCTTTAGGCAAATGATGAAGAGGATGATGGTGAAGATACAATGACTCACAGGTATGTAGTTGGCGTTGATGTAGTCTAAACCTTCGTCGTTGTGCATCGAGATCAACTTCACCCTACTGAAGTCGTCTGTGGTCCAGATGTAAATGAAGATTAAAATCAGTCAACATGAAAACCAGCTGAAATACCACCAACAACCATCATGTATCAAACAACTCAGTACTTCTGAGTCTGTGACTCACAGGGCAGGATGTTGGTGTATCTGTTTTTGGGCCTGTTGATAGGCAGGTCTGCTGCATCATGGGAAAGATCCAGGCCAACGCTCTTCAGCTCCTGAAAAGATGAACATGTATGAAATAACTGTATGAACATGAATAAAGTTTACATGAGTAGTAAATAAAAGAAGTATATTCCTGAAAGTTCATGTATGAATGTAATGACTTATACTGAGTGTCCGTATGAAAATAAAAGTGTTCTAAGTATGTATGAAAGTATGAATAGGGAACATATGTATTACATTTCACAATGTAAGTACAGTATGTATAACTTTTTTATGTATGTTTGAATTTTTTTTCTATGTATGTATGAACAAAATGTTCTGATGTAAGTATGTATGACTTTATGTATGTATAGAAATAAATTAATGGGTGTGTACTTTTTTTGGATGAATTCATAAATATTTTCTTTATCATTTCTTCATACATAATTACATATAAGCAAACATGAATGCATTGTTGTGTTTCTACTTTCATACATTCTTTCCCCATACATAGAAACACATAAATAGATACTTTACTAATTTATAAACACAAAAACATAAATAATATAATTATGAATGGGTTATATGTTATGCAGGATGGAAAAATACATTATCTAATATTTACATACAAGCACAAAAAACAATAAAACAAATACATTTATTCAAACGTTGTTTTTTCCTATTTTTTCGACCGATATGTATGTTGTTTTTTTCATTTTAAGATGAATGTATGTAAGACATCTTTTCGATGTATTACACTTAAGTCTGAACTGCTCCTGTATAAATAAACAATAAAATAAATAAATGTGTGTATGTTTTTTTATGAATTCATAAATACATTCTTTCCTCAAACAAACAAAATAAATAGATAGATACTTTACTAATTAATACACACAGAAATAATACAAATACAAATACATACATATACCCTTTTGTAATACATCCTAAATGGAAGAAACATACTCATACATACTCTAACTGACACTCACACATATTTACATAAAAAACTTTAATTTCTTCATTCAAATACAAACAGACATACAAACATTAATACACGCACACATTTATTTGTATATATAAATGTTTGTGATTAAGGTCGTACCTCAAACTGTAGGGAGAACTTGTAGGCCGAGTCTTTGCTCATTTCTTTAAAGTACGCATCGAAATCGTCCAGCTGCACGGGGCTGCAAAGATACACCAATGTGTCAGAAAATACCACTATGAAGACTAATAACAGATTTCACATGACACATATCATCATCATTGGACATTTCTTGATTAACAACGCCATATACATTTAAAAATGATGCCACTCAGCACAAATAAAACAATCAGGTAATATTCAGATTTGCACGACTCAATAATTGAAGTTTTCAATTAGATAATAAACCGTCCTGATTTCCACCGATGACTGCAGTCTTTGCAGGTTTTATTTCCACAGAGGTTCCTCAGCCTGAGTGGTAAAAAACTGGGCCATGGTTCAATTTCACTTTAATCTGCTGGATTAAACGGTTGGGATGTTCTCTGTTTCTGGCTGAAGGCTGTTATTAGTGCGATGGCAGCACACACACACAAACACACAGATACACAAAGATAAAAGCACAGGCTGAGAGCCACATGGTGTTGTTTAGTCTTGTTACCTTGTAAGCTTCCGTTTCTTTAAAGCTGTCTTGCTCCTATAAAATACAAACATGTAGAGTTCCTCTTGATGAGAACTGTGACTGCAGTGAGACTAAATCACAGGTGACATTAGACTGACGCTCCAGATCTGCACATATCAGGGTTTGACCAACGAGGGTTTTTAAGCCTTTATTCAGAGGGATTTATTCTTGTTCTTAATGTTCTTAAAAGGTCATGTTTTTGGTGCTCAAACTAGGATCAATATTGGAGATGCTTTTGAAAAATGGAGAGAGGTTAGAACACAGAAAGGTTTACAGACCCATGCAGAGCTGGATAAACACTGAAGCTTCAGAGTCCACCACATGGTGACCTGAGTGAGCATGGAGCATGGAATTTGGACTGCAGTACCAATTTTAAACACTAGGGGTCAGAGTTCCATACTGCTCCTTTAAGGTTTCCAGTTTTGTAAAATGTTCGTTAATATTAATGTTTGAGCATTTTTTAATTATATTTAACTTAAATTTAAAACTAAATCGGAAAAAATGAATTAAAATTGTGTCTATTTTAACTCATTTAAACGAAATAGAAGATTTTAAGGTAAGTAAAGGACGACTGAATAAAATGGAACAACATATTTAGAAAGCATAATTATTAAGTTAAAGTTAAACATTGTTGGCTAAGAGATCAGTGAAAATTTAAAAAATGCAGTTCGTTGTAAGTTTGAATATTATTGTAAATTAAAAAGTTTCTGAGTAACCCGATGTTTAATCAGTTTTAAGTTCTATTTTGGTGAACTTTTCAGGTTAAAAATCTAACATGAGGTTTTAGTTTATAGAATGATTTTATCCATAACAGTCAGCTTTAGATTTCATAGAAGGCTTGTATGAAGTCCCATCAATCGGTCAAACCCAGGGTGACAGTTTTACGTATTTTAACTTTATGACATCATCAGAGTAACAACATCATGCTTCGTGATTGAAGCTATGCAGACACCTGATAATCAAACATGCAACTTTGTAACATTTTCATTAATTTATTTTCCACATTTCATGCGTCTATATTTGCATTATTGGAGTCAGATCTGTTTCTTTAAAGATTCACACACCGATTGCATCACAGAGTCCCAAAAATCCCAACATGTCCTCTCAGCTCAGAGCTGAGAGGCATATTTCAGAAATGGGGGGGTTCTGTAACACAGTCAGCAAGTGTTTCACCAGCAACATGCACTAAAACATCCAGAACTAAGACTACACAGCTACGCTAAAAGCAGGACTACATACAGAGTCTAACTCTGGACTATAAATCCACTAAAACAGACATCATGCAGACACGGAACATGGAGCAAAGCTGTAGTAAGCGTCAACAGTTAGCATCATGCTACATACAACACATGAGTGAGAACCCATCAGTGTGACTCTGAAAGTTAAAACCACAGACACAGAATTGCAGACAAAGTTCTACGGGTCAGAAAAGTCATCTCTTGACTTCCTGTTTCCCCAAAATTTAAACAGGACTTCAAAAAAATTGTCATTGGATGTTCTTATGACATTTAACATTTTTTTACTTGTCAACAATCCCATGTGTAGACCAAGAACAAAAAATATCATGATAGGGTTGTCACAATACCAGAATGATATGATTGAAGTAAAAGTCAAACATGTTTGATACCAGGGCAATAAAAAAAGAATCCCTGACAATATTGGGCAATTGGACAACTTGTTTGTTTATTTTTTAAGACCAATTTTTGGGCTTATTTTGCCTTTATCAGAGAGATAGGACAGTGGAAAGTGTCAGAAATCAGGGAGAAAGAGAGAGTGGGGAATGACATGCAGGAAAGAAGCCACGGGTTGGTTTTCGAACCTGGGCCGTCTGCTTAGAGAGCAACAGCCTCCATACATGGGGCGCATGTACTAACCACTGTGCTCAAATTACTTGTTTTTGATAACCAGATATAGCAGGCAAACTCCTGCATACTGTCTAAATTAGACAAATACATTGGCAATGTTTCCTTACCTGAATGTTGCAAACATATTTTTATAATTTGGGCAGTGCTCTCTCTGGTGTTCCACAAGGCTCAGGTTTAGGGCCCTTGTTGTTTATTGACATTAATTGAAATACTATTTATTTATTGAAAACACATGATAAGTGTACTGTTAAGTGATAAAATTGAGCATTGTTGACCTGAGTTAGGTCCATGATTGGTGATATACTGACCCTAAAGAAAGCTGGACTCTAACAAACATAACTCCACAGCTTGTACAGCAGTATTTTAAGATTAACCATATCATGTCCATTGACAGAAATACTGATTCCTTATTTCAGCACAAGCTCTGAAGCAACGTCGGCTTAAAACAGCTATAGAGCAACAAACAGTTTTGACTGAAGGTGGTCCTTAGGTCAGAGTAGAATTTGTCTATGGGGACGATAAAAAACATAAAAGATTCCTGTTTCAGAATGTAAGTATGAAGCGGGGTAGATGGACAGCTCAACAAAACTTTACGCTTGAGCACAGGAGAGAGCCTTTCACTTTTTCCCCCATTATCAGGCTTTATTTATCTCCTTTTTACCACAATATTAACCCCAAAGTTACACTGATTCATTTTTATTTTGGTCTTCTCATGGGAATCGTTGACAATAAGTTCTGGTGGCTCTGTTTGACGTCACTTAGGTTCAAATAGAAAGTAAAACAATGCCTTGGATCAATCCTGTGGGCTGTGGCTCTGCTATGACATGCCCCTGTAGTGCATTCTTTTAGCCTTCAAGTGCTTACTTACCAAGGATTAATATAAAAAGCCAAAAGATAGTCAGTCCAAAGGCAGGATGGCAGTAGGGTAAGGAAGGCAAAGAGGCTTCTTCGCCTGAAGGGGGTTCAAATAAAAAATAAAATAAAAACACACACAATAAAAAAATAAATAAAAACAGACACCAGGGGGCGGTAGGTTGGGGACAGAACATGGTGCTCCATTAGTAAAGAGGCACAGAGCGTCGAGAGGTTCACATTAGTGCTGAACACACAGTTAATGCATCATGCAGCCCTTCAGAAAGTGTCCCGTTGTCTCTCTGGGGGACAACAGGAGTCTGTTTAGCTGCCGGACGTCAAAGGCCGCTCTGTCTCATTTAACAACCTCCAGCCTGAGTCTGTGACATCACTGCGTCCACCCAGCCCCTCCCACAATGCAACACTCAGCCTCATTATGTAGAGACAGCCCCACATTTTGTCACTCGATGGTGACGTCAAACCATGTGATGGCCATCTTAATGAAGATCTCTAACATTGTTTCACTCGGGGTCAGGACCCCACTGATGCAGATACATTCAAGGACTCATCATCGGCTCTGTTCAAGTTTTTCAAGCTTAAAAGGGGTTCAGTTTGCAAACCAAACACTCTACATTAGAACTGTTAAAAGACGTCTTATCAAACGTCTAATATTTATGAATATATGTCAAAAGGATAAACTAATGATCGTATTCTGTTTTATGTTTTCCATAGCTTCCAAACCTTTATACAATCAGTATGTTTGGAAAACAATTTGGTGTTTTCTTGAATAAAAGATTATTCATTTAGATTTCTCACCAGCTTTAGTGTGTCAGTACGAAGAATATATATCTCATTCGGGCTTAAATAAAAAAATTAAGTTCCAGTTCCAGCTCAAGAACTTTTTGGACGATGTTGAGAATTTTTTTTTTCAACAAATTAATTCATAAAATATACCACATTTTTCTCCAGAGATTAAAGTCAGGAAGAACATCTTGAAAAACAAAATGTACTATAAAAGAGGAAACATGGAACTACTGAACATACAGGGACCCAGAATTGAGCCCTGAGGTACACCACATTACTAAACAGACTTTTGTTTTTTTGTTTTTTGAGATTTGCAGAATAAGAAAAGATGTATTTTTTTTTTACAAATACTTTCATGTCAGACTTATCATGTTGAAGACAGAAACAATGAAACAATCTTTCTGCTAAAAATACATTTTTGACAGCATCTAGTTAACTATTATCACTAGCGATGAGTAACAACCAAACCTCATCTTTATTCATTCTTGTTTATTTCTATTTACTTTCTTTTCATTGTTTTGGTGTGTAAGTCTTCTTGTACATCGCTTGTAGGGCATTTTGAATTAGACTTATTTGTTTAAGAATGCTTTATGAATAAAGTTTGATTAACTCATTAATCGCTCGACACAAAAGTCATAGATTTATTTCACTTCCTGAGATTTTCAGTTGCTTCTTTGTGTGCAGAGATTGTCATTTAGCAAAGATCTTTTTTACACTTGTATCTGCATCAGCGGGGACCTCCCCTTCCTCTCATAACATTAAACAGTGCTAACATGCACAGTCAAAGCAGAAACACAACTCCACCGTCACATTAAGGAGACACTCGGATGAACATGTGCATTTCGTGATGGAAGGTCAAATACAACAGCAGATGGAAGCCAAAGGTCTGCCTTAACTGACCGTCTTTCAGCTGTTATATTAATCTCAAATGTCCAGATCTCTAAATCGTTTCAGACTGAAAGTGATCCATCAGCCAGGATATCAGAGACACTTAAGCCTCTCTAATTTTACAGAGCAAACGACTGTGAGATGTCTTTTCTTGTTTTGTAGAATTTAACTTTATTCTAAAACAAACATTTGGTACCTTTAATCTGAGATTAAGGGAGATCATGAGTTTATATCATCAAAAACACTGGTTCAGCTGCTCCAAACAAAGCAGGCAGGGGTGCTGACTTCATCATCCTCAATATCGCCTCACGGTGCTTAAAGCGCCACAGACGAGCTAAAATCTGTAGCTACACGTTCAAATCCCTAATCTGCCGCTTCAAATCCCTGTCCGGGCCGATAATCTGCCCCTGATTGGGTCTTTCAGGGTGTTAGCGGCGGCAGGCTTCGACATCCAAACTGGGGATGTGTGATTACAGAGACAAGCTCCAAATCTGCTAAAAACCATCACTCGGGTTTCAGGAATGCAGAGCACTCCTATAATTTTGAAGAGATTTACGGAAGGTGTTTAAACATTTTATTGAGATTTGAGGATGAAAAACAAACGTGTGAGGATCGTACCAGTTATAAGGAAGCTTCCCGTCTCTCTCAAATGAGGCGAAATTCACAAAAGTCTCCGCGCCACACTCTCTGCAACACAAAACACACAAAAAAACATCACACACATGCATGTGGAAAATAGTGATGAAAGCTTTTTAAACTGTTCACTTTGAGGAAGTAAAATATTTGATGACCAATCAGAAAAAAGGAGAAGTGAGCGGTGATGTACGAGAGGAAAAATAACCAAAACACCAAAACTGAAAACTGAATGTGAACTAAATGCTTTATGGTTAACAGTATGAGTTCCTTTAAGGCTAACTCTACATGTCAAACCATTTTTCCACCAAAAAAATGTTAAGAAACACCAAACAAAGCACCTCATCTCTGCAGAACAACAGTGAACATTTTCCTTTATTTAAATGTAAAACTTTAACTCTCTTAAACTGTTTTCACATCTGCACTCATGAAAATGTCTAGATCATTTCAGGAGGACTGCTCCGGAGAGTCTCCTGACCTGGCTGTTAACACATGAACCTCACAGCAGGAGACTATCCCTGTCACAAAAAATGATGCAAAGAATCCATTATTTCTAATTTAGTATAGTATTATCTCACCTTCTGGACTATGTTTCTCATTATTCAAATGCACATTTTTGATTTTTTTTTTTTTAGTTTGTGTGGAGGAAATGGTTTCTGTAAAGTCAGAGTGTTTCTGTTTCTAAGAATAATATACAACATGAAGTCTTGAGGGGAGTTCTGAGGGTGTTAGCTGAAACACAAACCACTTCTGCTAATCTTAAAACTAATGTTAGCATGTAGCATAGGAAAAGAGTTTCAGTGTTCAACAGTTGACAAAACTTCAGTAGTTCCCTCCTGCTTTGACCGCCCGTGTTTCAGGTGTGTTTGAGGTTTCCGTACCTGGTCATCTGCAGGTGTTTCTTGCGAAGGACAAGCAGAAACAGGACGAGCAGGCTGATGAGGAGGATGCTGAGGATGGCCAAAGCCGAGATGGCTGCGACGCTCGGGTTCATCTCTTTAGCTGAAACACACATTTTAAAATATATACAACACAGCTTTTTTCACAGCAAGGTTCATAGTTTCTAATTTTTCTACTGCCTTTATTTGGGACAAAACGTGCAGCGACACCAGGCTGGTAAAAGGAACTGGGCCTGAAATTGGTATGGGCTTGCATTTGAAGTTTTGCGGTATAGTGAAGAGTGAATAAATAGTTAAACCAGAAGTTTGTGCAGTTATGTGGTGAAAACTCAGCCACTGTAATGTTTGTACAGCTTCAGGGGACTGAACAGCGCCACCTACCGACGGTTCTGATGGTGATGTGTGCAGGTTTGCTGGGTGTGCTGTAGCTGAAGCTGGTGACGGTGCAGTTGTACGCGGACGAGGGAATCAAACCCGATACCGTCAGCACGTGAGAAGTGGATGTCTGGGGCTCCCGGGCCTGAAAGAGACGTCAATATAAGTAAATTAACAAGTAAGGAGAAGAGCAAAAACACAACAGGAGTCAGTGGTCGTGTCTGTCAGAGGGTTGTCGCAAACTCTTGCACGTTGTCTAAATCGTGCAAACATTTCAGTAACAAAACATAGCCAAAGTATTTGTACAATTTAGACAGTGCTGTCTCTCTTTTGGTTCAACATATGACTGAAGATCTAAAGTGCTTTTACTTTTTATACCAAATTATTTTCAAAAACATGGTATTGAAAAGTATCCAAGAATTGAACATTCAAATTGAATACTTGTTGTTTCACTTCCCTCAATACTTTTTTTTTCTAGAGAAGTAAAAGTTGTGTTTGAGTTTCTTATCTTTAAAGTTATATTTTTAGTCGATTTTTGCCTTCTTTGGACAGGGCAGCTGAAGAGAGACAGGAAACCGTGGGAGGAGCTTTTGGTGAAAAATCTGACTTAAGATCTGAAGATTTTTCAAGATGTGATACTATCAAACTTTAAAATAAGAGAGATTGTGTTGTTTTAAAACACGGGGTACTTTAAAATATCAAACATGTTGACAACCTTACGTTTAGTAATTAAATTGAGAAATAAAGGGCATTACACTTTTCTGTATTTATTGGTTTTTGTATAAAAAATTGCTTCAAGAAGTAAACCACAAAGTTCTGATGTTTGGTTTGAATGTTCTTCTACATAAGAGCTTCACAGTGATGGTTTTTATTCAAGGCAGAAGTGAGAAACGTATAAATCGCAAAGATGATCTGAAACTCAGCTCGCAAAAACCATCACTCCTGGACGACAAAGTTAGATAAAATTCACTGCGACACTTCCTCTTTCTGAAGCAAAGTTTCCTTTCAACTCGTGTTAAAAACATTCAGAATTTTATCGTTTAGTCAGATATATAAAGATCTGTGCTGCACGGAGGGCTGCTGTAAGAATAAAAGACGACTCTGTCACCGTCTGAAGCCCTTCAAACGTCTCGTTTAAACACAAAGGAAAACCTTTACTGTCTTTAATCAGATGGAATCTCTCACTTCAAAAAGCACTCACACAGTTTGACCAGAGTTAACGTCTAAAGTTTAAGTCTCACCTTAAGCTCCTTGCTGGGTTTGTTGGGTCTGCAGATGACCTGGTAGTAATCCACCACGCCCTCCTCGGTCCACAGCAGAGTCACCGACGAGTGTGTGGCGTTCACAGCAAATAGAGAGCGAGGAGGAGCCGGCTCTGTGACATGACACACAACAACTGAACAGTTAGTTTGTGTGAAGATTAAAACCTGCAGGCGTGAAGCAGAGCGGCACCGAGAAGAGGAAGTAGAAAAGATGAAGTTTCATATTCACTTTCAGGCAGAAACACAGCAGCTGTTTGTGGCTGTGAGTGGGAGGGATCGCTCCTCTCCATAGAGAGAAAACAACCAGACGTCTACCTGCTCAGAAACACAACCTGCAGCGTCACCGTGACAACGGCGTGTCCTAACAGACCGACCGCATCACTTTGAGTTAATCCTTCTTGTGGAAACATTGCTGAAGTTTTTTGTTGTTTCATATTATTGTGGAATGAATTCCATTCCAGCATCGCTCTGTATGTTGTGATGATGTCACGATGATGTCATCAGGGCTTTTCAATGATTCCTGCTGATGCCTCTGACCTGAATATGAGCAGCTGTTTGGCAGATGTTTTGTGTGTGTGTGTGTGTGTGTGTGTGTGTACTGACCCAGTTTGATGATGTTGGGCATGGAGGTGTTCCTGCTGCGCTCGGTGCACGCCGTCACCGTCAGGTTGTAGATGTCACCTGGAGGCAGCGGGAGACTCGCACGCATCACATTACGAGTCACCTGAACACACACACACACACACACACACACACACACACACACACACACACACACACACACACACACACACACACACACACACACACACACACACACACACACACACACACACACACACACACACACACACACACACACACACACACACACACACACAGGTTTTAAATACTTAATCTAATTCAATAAACAAACAGGGGTGAAATAAAAACTGAGTGTTGTAAAGAGGTAAATGAGGAGCTGGGTTTATCGCTCTGATATTACATCGTCTCTCCTGATGTGTCCTGTAAAAATCTAATTTCCCAAAAGATCGATTTGATCTGAATTTACTGTTTTAATTTGTTCCTCTTTTTCTTTTACTGTTTTAATCTTACATAACCTCAGGCGACCACAGAACGGACCAGAACAAACTCATGCTTCACCAGTTCTTCATGAAGTGACCCTCTGACATGTGAGAAAGGAGCCACAGGTCGGATTTGAACCCGGGCGGCCTGCTCTCGAAGACTATAACCTCTGGATGTTGGGCGCTAGACTAACGGCGCCGCTGAAATCCAGTCTTTAAGGATGTAACACTAAGTTAGAGTAATACGACAGAAAACCAGGACCCCCCCCCCCCCCCCAGGCTCCCTAACAGTTCATTATGTGAGTCAGGTCTGCCTCTGCTGGGATCATAATCGGCCCGATGGAGGCGAAGGCGAGCTGCTCGTTTCTCTGCTCATAATTGGACGCTCGGATGGACCCAGAGGAGAGAATCAATCGCAGTCCATCCCGACCCCGAAATAAACGAGCTGCTGGTGCACGATCTGAGCCGAGAAAAACACGACGATGAACGAGGCTGAAGACTCACGTCGACAGAGTAGCTCTTCTCGGGTCCTTTCTTTCCCACGGCGACCACCTGCCAGTGCAGCATCCTGGAGTGAGAGAGGTCGATGAAGAGCTCGCTGTACGCCCAGCGAACGTAGAGGACGCCGTGCGAGTAATCCACAGAGGAGATGTGAGGCGCTTCGGGAGCTGCGGACGACAAAGATTTGACTTTAGGTCACATCGGACTTCTTTCTCTGGAGAGTAAGGGACATGTGGTCACAGCGAGCAGGTGAGTCTGTACCTGTGATGAAGCTGACCGTGGAGCTGTCGCAGCAAGTGAGCGGCGGGTCGCCCCACGTTACCATGGAAACATGGAAATTATAGTACCAGGCGGGCAGCAGGTCGGTCACCCTCTGAGGACAAAACAAGAAGAGCTGAGTGACAGATAACATATTTTTAATTCTCACTGTTAAATGTACACGATGTCTTTTGATGTGTGTGTGTGTGTGTGTGTGTGTGTGTGTGTGTGTGTGTGTGTGTGTGTGTGTGTGTGTGTGTGTGTGTGTTACCACAGAGGCAATGACGGAGGCGGTGGCGGCGATCTCGTAGTAGGTGGTCCACTCTGAGGTGAGGGTGACGGGGTTGAAGAAGTACGTTTGCAGGACGTACTTCCTGAACGCCACGTGATACGGACGCTGCCAGGTGAGGATGACCGCCGTCGGGCTGAGAGGATACACGGCGAGCTCACGCACACCAGTGGGCTCTGACACACACACACACACACACACACACACGGTGAATTAAACGATTTGACTTTAAAGACAAACTGCAGACGTCGTGATTCATGCGTCGTGTTTCTCACCGATGTCGATGATGACGGGCTCTGACGGAGGACTGATCAGCGGCCCGTTGGTGTGATAGACGACCACCCTGTACTGAGCCCCGGGGGTCAGGTTAGTGATGATGTCACTTGTCGAGTTTTCCTTTAAAGAAAAAAAAATATATATATTTAAAGGTGATAACCCCCCAATGATGAGAAAAGTCCATCCTCTCCGTCTTCTGCCTGCTCCACTTTTCAGAAAATGTGTGCTCAAACAGGCCGTTTGGAGATTTTCCCTTCATGACATCACAAAGGGCAGTAGCCCCTCCCCCAGGTGGGTGACACTCCCACAGCTAGGTGTTTGTTCTGCCCTCTGAGTCTGCCTTCTCACCGTAAACAACAGGACATGGAGCGAGAAAGACAGAGGCACCCAAGCCCTTCCAGAGAGGGGGCGTGGTCAGACACAGCTCATTTACATATTTAAAGGTACAGACACAGAAACAGCCTGTTCTGAGCAGAGCTGAAATAGAGGGGTTTATAGACATGATCAAATACAGGATCAGAGTGGATTTAGAACAAGAAACTTCACACACATGTTTTGAGGAGCTCTGAGACTTATTTACACTGAAGAAGAGGAGGAGGATATGTCACCTTTAAACATTGTGTGTGACTGATTTAACTGTTTTCACAGTGAGAAGAATGATTCCAATTTGTAAATGGAAAGTCTTTTTCTCACCACGTTTTCCATTTTCACAGCTCAGTAAGTAAAAGATGAGTCAGCTCACACTTTCATTTCTGAATGATCTCTAAACTTCTGCTCAGACTCGTTCAGTAAAAAAACTTGTTGATGTCAGATGTTTGATTTATGAATCACAGACTCGATGACGCTGAGTGATTTTATGTTTATTAATAATAATAATAGTAATAATAATAATACATTTAATTTGTAACGCACTTCTCAAATCTCAAAGTGCTACAGGAAAAAAATAAAAATAGAAATATAAAACAAATTTCATCAACTAAGCAACTACTCATTATCTCACCCAGAGACAAAGTTCTGACATCAAAAAAACTAAATAAAATAATCGTATTGGATTAGCATTTTGCTGTTGCCATCGTCTGCCCAGGGACAACAGATGGAAATTAGCTAGCTAGCTAAACTTGGTACAAAACATCTCCTCTCTTCTGAGACTCATGTTTGTTTTTGTGATTCAAATAAACGATTAAACTAACTAGTATTGAGTCCACACAACAAGCCTCAAATTAGGCCACGCCTCCCCCATCATTTGAGGGCCTACAATATTCTAGTGAGTAGCCGGCCTCAGCTGGCGGCGGTGCGTTACCTCGCCACAGTAGGTGTTCTCCATCCTCTGGCTCAGACTCGGTCTCAGACAGGTGGTAGAAACGACCGACACCACGCTGCCGTTGTGGTTCTCCGAGGACTGAGCCCAGGAGACGCCGGCGGTGCTGGAGTCGAGCAGTCTGACGCTGACCGCCTGAGGACGCTCTCGCAGCTCCTCCAACAGCTCGCCACCCGGACCTGAGACGAGACGAGTCATGGAGAGTTTTTACTATGAGATGAAAAACCGGGTTCAGAAACAGGTTTTATCTTTTTAAACGTACTGAGGTAGAAGGTGAAGCCCGTGTCGGCCGTGCTCTCTCTCGCCTCACACTCGCCGGACAAGCTGAGCGTGGTGACTTGGACTCGGTACGTTCCCGGCTCCGTCAACTCAGTGAAGAACTCGTGAGTGTTTTCGTCCACGGTGGCGGTCTCTGTGGAGTTACCTGGAAACAGATGGAGACAGAAACAAAAAAAAACTGAAAACTTCAGATCAGACTTAAATTAAAATTCAGGGTGGACGCCGCAGCGGCATCTCGACCTCGAGCGTGATATTTAATATCCGTGTTACCGTCTCTGAAGATGTAGATGTTGAAGCCGTCGTAGCTGGTGGGGGCGCGGGGGGGCAGCCAGCGGAGTTCCAGCAGGATGGGGGGCAGTTTAGTGGGCAGGACGGCGGTCTCTGGGGCGAGGCCCATGGCAGACCCGGGCTCGTTGGAGTCCTCATATTCGGGCACGACGGCGTTCACAAACTCGTCGTCTCTGTCGGCGGGAGACAGGTCGGAAGGGTCAGGCCAGTAGCTCTGCGTCTCTGCCTCCGTGGTCGGGTCACTTCCTGTCAGGTTGTGTGTGGCGTTAAATGGCACCGGAGTGGTCGCGGTCGCCACCTCCTCAGACGTGTTCTCCACCTCCTGCTGCTCCTCCAGCAGGGGCACATCGCGGGCTATACGGGACGCTCGCCGGCTCTCCTCTCCGCCCTCGGGAGGGACTACGCTGGATGCCGCACTTGGCCCCGCCCTCTGGCTCAGGTGGACAATCTTACGGGAAATGTTGAGGGGGGGGTACGGCACTGCGGGGGACGAAGAGAGACACAGAGCAGCTCTTTAACCTCACAGAATACATAACAGTGTGATGTCACTGTGTGTGTGTGTGTGTGTGTGTGTGTGTGTGTGTGTGTGTGTGTGTGTGTGTGTGTGTGTGTGTGTGTGTGTGTGTGTGTGTGTGTGTGTGTGTGTCTCACCTGTCCTGTGGTGCACAGGTGTGTGTGTGATGTCACTGTGTGTGATCAGGGCGGTCTGGTACACGGTGACCTCAGAGATCAGCTGGAAGGTGACGTTTCTGTAACAAACACCGGGTAACCAGTGTTTGAACACCGTCTTCCCCCTGTAGAAGTCTACACACACACACACACACGCACACACGCACATTATATTTAAATTAACTATCAGAACCTGTTTGAAACATGTTTTGATCTGTTTCTGTAGAGTATATATTCCGTTACCTTTATAGAGCATGTATCGTCGCTCGTGTCCTTCGGTGAAGCTGATGTTCACTCTGCTGAAAACGTTCCCGGGCGGAGGGTCAATCTGAAACACTACGCCGGTCTCTGGAGAATCTTTAAAGTCTGCGATGTGAGCGCTACGGACAGGGAGGGGTTCTGAGGACACACAGCAAAAACACACAATGAGGGCACACAGCAAGGACACATAGCAAGAACACATAATGAGGACACACAATGAAGACACACAATGAGGACCCACAGTAAGGACACACAATGAGGACACACAATGAGGACACACATTAAGGACAAACAGCGAGGACACACATTAAGGACACACACTGAGGACACACAGCAAGGACACAAAATGAGGACACAAAATGAGGGCCCACAATGAGGACACGCAATGAGGACACACAGCAAGGAAACACAATGAGGACACACAGCAAGGAAACACAATGAGGACACACATTAAGGACACACAATGAGGACACACATTAAGGACCCACAATGAGGACACACATTAAGGACACACAATGAGGGCCCACAATGAGGACACAAAGCGAGGACCCACAGCAAGGACACACATTAAGGACACACAGCAAGGACCCACAGCAAGGACCCACAATGAGGACCCACAATGAGGACCCACAGCAAGGACCCACAATGAGGACCCACAGCGAGGACACACATTAAGGACACACAGTAAGAACACACAATGAGGGCACACAGCAAGGGCACACAATGAGGACCCACAATGAGGACCCACAGCAAGGACACACAATGAGGACACACATTAAGGAAACACAATGAGGACACACATTAAGGACACACAGCAAGAACACATAATGAGGGCACACAATGAGGACACAGCATGGACACGTTGGGAAAGTTGAGAGTCTAAAAAATGCCTACATGACATTAAAGAAGAATGAAAGAGTCTTACTGGTGAGCACTGAGAGGGTCTTGACGGGTGTGGACCAGGCCTGACCCCGTTTAACCAGCAGGCCCACCGTGTAGCACAGACCGTGAAGCGAGGCGTTGAACACGACCGCCTCGCTGGCATTCACGAACTGGATCAGAACGGGTCGAGGTTCACCAGAGATCTGAGCCGCGTACACCGTCACATTCTCCTGCAGGTCGGAGCGCTCCAGGGTCACCACGATCAGATCGTCCTCGTTCACCGACGCCTGGAACGCCGTCACACTCTGAAACATACGGACAGACAGAACTCTGATAACACACAAAATAACAACAGGTAATTTTTATCGGGAGAATGGTAGGCCTACAGAGAGGGGGGGGGGGGGGGTCACTTCGTCTCTCCATGACGCCTCTAAGACAATGAAGGCAAAATGTCACAAGGGTGTGAATATCGCTTCTTGACACGACAGTCTGAAAACAGCTTGAGATTAAATGAAGACGATTAACCAACAAGTGTCAAAGTGAAAAATCCAGTTTGTAGTTCTGAACAAAAAAACAAAGTGAAGAAAAGTTGGAGTGAGAAACACTCGGAGATATTTACAGATTTATTATAAATGATGTCGTTTATTCTCCTGCAGTTTGACTCATGAATCATTCACATCCTTTAAATAGGCCGCGCCGCCTCAAAGGTCAAATCCATCAATCCTGATTAACACCCCGTATAAATACATCACTCCTCATCCTCCGTCACCTCCTCATTCTCTTCGCTCCATCCTTTTCTTCTTCCTTCTTCTCCTTTTACCCTTATTTCTCCTTTTCCTCCTCCCCTCATCCTATTCTCCTCATCACTTTTACTCCTCCAGTCCTCCTCTTCTCCATTCCTTCTCCCTTTTCTCCTTATGCTGCTCCTTTATTTCTTGTGTCCTCTTCCTCCCCCTCCGTCCGACTCCTTCTCTCATTCTTTCCTCCATCTTCTGTTCCTCCTTTTCCTCTTTGTCCTATCCCACCTCCTCATCCTCCTTCTCCTCATTTTCCTCCTTTTAATTTTTCTTCTCCTTCTACCCTTATTTCTCATTTTCCTCCTCCTTTTCTGCCCAATTTATTTTCCCAACAAACCTTTTCCTCCTCCCCCTCATCCTATTCTCCTCATCACTTTTACTCCTCCGGTCCTCCTCGTCCTCCTCTTCTCCTTTCCTTCTCCCCTTTTCTCCTTTCCCTTCTTTATTTCTCGTGTCCTCTTCCTCCCCCTCCGTCTGACTCCTTCTCTCATTCTTTCCTCCTTTTCCTCTTTGTCCTAACCCACCTCCTCATCCTTCTCCTGGTCATCCTCGTCTTCCTCTTCCTCCTCTCTGCTCTCCTCCTTTTTTTATTCTTCCTCCTTGTCCTCCTTTTCGCTTCCTCATCCTTCCCAACCTCTCCTTCTGCTGTGCCAGTTCTTCCTCCTTGTCCTCCTCTTTTCTCCCCATCCTCCTCCCCAACACTCTCCTCCTTCACCTGGTCGTATTCTTCCTCCTCTTTCTTATACTATCCCATCCTCTTCCTCCTCCTCCTCTTCTTATTTACAGTTAAAATCCACGAATACATAAAACAACAGGAAACGCGTCACAGAGTGAAATATAGAAAAACGTGCACAGAATAAAAATAGAAGTCAACTTTGTGGATTCTTAATGACGTGAATATTTTCTGTATTTATCCCTCACTGACGGCAATTAAACACAACACGATGCGTTCACTGACAGTGACAAACAGAAAATATGTTGTTTACTTCCTGGTGCGTCAAAGAGTCGGCAGCAGGATTATGAATTATTGTAATGACTCATAAGAGTAGAAAACTATCAAACTGTTTTCAAATTAAAAGACTTCCTGTGGCTCGCGGAGGGGAGGGGGGGGGGAAATAATCCCATCACTTCCTGCGGGGCTTTTAATTTGAAACATCAGCAGGAAGTCTTGAATGACCCAACAGGCTTATAGAAGTGATTTCATTATGTTGTAAATAAAGTGATCTGATGCATTACCCAGAGCCTCTGAGCGGCTCGGTGTATTTACTGGAACCTTTAGAAATGTCCCAGACTGTCAACTCAAAGTATTTAACAGGGATTCTCATTGTTTGAACATCTTTACAGAGTCTCAACAGAAAAACGCTCGCTGGATGCCGTGTGTGAGTCTGAGTTTATGTCGACACAAAAATATTTAAGTTGTTTGGGGTCGAGGTCAGAGCCATAAAGAGAAAACAAAAGAGAACAGACGGGTGTGTGTCACGTTTCTGCTGTCGGCCATCTTTCCTCTGCACACACACAGAAGGAGCTTTTTGTCCAAACATCCTCGTGGTGACTTTGTAGTGAAATTTCCCAGCATGCCTCGCTGCAGCACCTCGCTGTTTCCACTTTGTCAGATTAGAGAAGTGGGTCACGATGTGTTGGATTACATGTCGATGTACTCGGGAGCTGACATTAACTCTATGTTTTCTGTTTTTGATATTAGAAACACTCGGATCCTGACGCTGATATCATGACCCACAAAAAAACACCAATCACAGCAAAACGTAACCGTCATGATGTAAACTCAGCTTTACTGCCAGTGTGAGAAGTAAGACCCCGTGTCCACCTGGCGCTTTTTTTTCTGAGCGCCGGCATCTTTTAAAAAAAACCTTTTCAATGAGGAGAGAGCGTTTGGAGCAGAAAGCGCAACACCAAACATTTATCTTTCCAAGCGCTCTGCCTTTTCTGTTGCTGAAAGGTCAAAGTTTGTGAAGTTAATAAATATGTAAAAATAAACAACGAGAATGTTTTTGAAAAAGCTCGTCATGTTACGATCAGGACGAGATCAGGAGATTTTGTACTCGTCCGTCTCGTCCTCTGATGTTTCTCTTTTTATCTCCTCCACATCAGGGTACAGATTTCATGTTGTCACCTTCATCCTGTCAGAGCGCTGACGCTCGGCGAGGAGTCGACTCTCCTGCCGACACATTTAATGAAACAACAGCTGATACCATCGCATCACCTGAACAACAGGAAATCAGCTCAGAGCGGGGCTCACGTCAGCCGGGGAGTGGAGAGAAAGCTTTAATAATTCATCCTCACTTTACATCAGAGAGATCAGAGTTTTAGTTTTCCCTTGATGTTCAGTAAAATAACAAACTATCAAACTGCAGGGATTACATCTGATTTTTATTCACTACCAGCTCTTAGTAAGGAGCTTTTCCAGGAAATACACAGAGCCGCTGGATGTCTTCTGCCCTTATTTCCTCATAACTACCTAAACACATTCAGTCATTGGATATTGGATGAGCGGCAACCTCCAATGTTTAAAAAATGAAGTGTAAAATCCTGCAGTTCCTGGAGTGCCCACTAGAGGCTGGCTGCAGAAGCACAGGAAGTCACATACACACCCATTCTAAAAAAAGCCTGTTTTTACAGCAGAGATTAACATGTTTACAGCCTGGTTAAAAAAAATCAAATAGGTCTATAGGCTCATATCTTGATCGGCACACACTGTGGGGGGTCAATTTTTGTATAACTCATCCGTTTTGATTTTTATGAAGGATAAGAGTTAAGCTAAGAGCTAAGATAAGAGGCTTAAGCCCCTCCTCTGCTCCACCTCTTTCTAGGTTAACCTTAAGTTTGTATGGGCCAGCTTTTCAAGTATGGCATCCACCATTGACAAGCTTCAAAAGTCTGCTTCAGAAACCAATTGGTGATGTCACTCAGAGTACGTCCATGCTTTATACAGTACAGTTTGTTTGCTTATTAAACTCAGGGCCAAACAAAACTTCACTGTTGGGGTTAATGTGCTTGTTGCTCTCTTTTTTCAGTATAACATTATCGGTTTTCTCATCAGCGTGACGCCTCCTCTTACTGTAAAACCATCACACAGCAAACCTCCTCATCTTTCAACCACATGCCTCCATCTTTCTTTCAGGGCCTACTGCAGACAAACCTCCCTCTGCCTGTGAGGGGGGGTTTATAATAAAACATCTCTCAGTAAAGGTGGGTGATTCACCCTCATAAAGCCCACTCTCTCCTCTGCTGGCCTTTTAAAATGTCGAGCCGCCGCTCCGGTTTAATTACTGAGTGCTGGTATTTGGAGAGAACAGAGAGCAGCTCCTGAGACATGGAGACGTGGGGAGGAGGGGAGAACATCAGTGGTACTGACAGATTGATTTTTTTGTAAGAAATCCACGACAGTAGTAGAGCTTACTGGTAAACTGAACTGATGAGTTTGCTTAATTTGTCGTGAAAAAGCTGCACATAGCTCTGAGGTTTCGTTTTTTTGGGATAGTATTTAATAAAATAGTTCTGTACTTTGTTCAAAAGCTTCAGCAATATTACCCTATTGATCGTTACATAACAAAGATAAAATCATTTTAAAACGTGCTTTTCTAAAAGCACAACATTTTGACAACCTTATTGTCAAAAACTAAAAAGTTACAGATTTGGTGTACCTCAGGGCCTAATTCTAGGTCCCTTTATTTTCTTGATTTCTATAACTCCATCAGATTTTTTTTGTCCTCGGCACTAATACAAAGCAGATGTTGTAGAGCATACTGTTTGTTTTATTATTCACAGAAAGCCAACATTAAACCACCATGAGGCAAAAAAACATCTATTAACAGACAGAAACCTTGACATAAGATTCAGACTCACCAAAGATCAGACATCTGCTGAGACTATTGACCACTGATACGCTTCTTTTTGGTCTTTTTGGACACAGCATTCATGATCTTTTCTATGCACATGATTTTAAGTTAAATCTTCCTGCCAACTCCGATGAATTCCAGTACTAAAATTTTTCCAACTTATTTAATTTACAGAGTGTGTAGAATTTTAAATGAAGACAATATTGGGTGTCTAGGGCTTCTATTTTGTTGTCATGGTATCAAAACAGATATTTATAATCTATACATTTTACCAGAATCACATCAAAGTTAAAAATCCTGGTATCTTGATATTCCTTATTGTGGGGTCTATTTTCAGCAGTGGATTGATTTTTGTCATGGTAGCCGCATGATGATGAAGCTGGCTCCATCACAGTGTAGATCATAATAAACCACACCTTTTGTTCAGTAAGCAGAGGGTCACAGGTGAAGGACGAACATGTTGTAAAAATAGAAACCCTCTCTGTGACGCGGAATCGGGCTTTTCCTCTCAGACATCCTGGTCCTGAGGGGGCGGGGGGGCAGGCAGGGGGGTCGGCTCAGGGAGAGAGAAGAAAAAAAATCCAAACCAATTCATTCGATTCATCGCAGCTCTGCCGTCGCCATGGCAACAGAGATGAAAGGAGAGACACATTTGGGGTAGGATGCTCATTATGTCTGTCTGAATCCAGGATTAGACCACGGACACGGTGCGGAGAGGAGAGCCTACGGGCAACAGGGACGGTATGCTAATGTCCTCCTCCTCCTCTACCTTCGGCCTGTTTTATTTTCAGGTTTAAATGAGCTGCACGCAGGTGAAGCAGCAGGGCCAGGTAAAGAGTTATACATAAGAACAATCTTTTGACAGCAAGAGATGATTTTCACAGACATTATCATCGCTGTTTTACTTATCGTAAAAATCAGAATAGAGTTGCCACGACAACCGGGTTATGAACTTTGGTATGAGTCAAGTAAAAATGTAAGTATATTGATATTTGTTGATACCACGGCAAGAAAAATAGAAGTCCTACACATCTAATATTAGGTAACTCTTTGTTTTTAATGAATCAAATCTTGACAATAACGTCATGACGGGGTCTGGAGAAAGTCGTGTGTGACTACGATATCTGACAAGGAACGACAGTAATAAGTGGACATAAGTGACGAGAAGTGACCAGCGTCAAGAAGCATACAAACACGAGTCCGCACACCAGAAGCTCCAATTAAGTAGAACTTAATGTCAAGACACAACCATTACAGGCACACTGGAGCTTTAAAGATAAACACTTTAGTAATAACATGGAAATAAAATGAATGATATCAAGTTTAACTTAGTTAAAAGATGTATTTTTATTCTAATACTTGAAACATTTTCGACTTAAGTGTGATCTTTACTTCATGACATTTTAATGATTTTATAAAGTTCTGAGTATTTCCATCTTTACTCCCGTCTCTCATGGTAACAGGTGATTGACAGCTGAGAGCCAGTGTTGCTAGGAGACGCTGCAGTGACTACGAGAGAATGCCAAACTGTAAACCCTGCGAACACTGAATCATTCACATGGTTTTGAGTATCATGGGAGTTTCTCGAGTCAAAGTCAAAGAGTGTTTCCTGAAAATGTTAAAAAATGTGAAATTTGGCCAGCGGGTGACCTCATCGTCTGCCCGATAACAAACCTCTTATTTGTACGTGATGTCAGCTTTTAATTGATCTGGCACAACAAATAAACGGCTACTGACATCAGTTCATGCTGCATTATTTGTCGATATGCCGATGTCTGTCATCAGGGCCAATATCGATGATACATCGGTGCATCCCTCCTAAAGGACTCGAGAAACGTCTTTGTTGACCTGTAAACTTAAATCGCTGCTCGCTCTCTCTCGCTGCACCCGCAGGTTGAAAAAGATCTGAAGTTCTGTTAAAGCTTCTGTACTTTCTCAAACTATCGACCGTTAAAAAAACTGAGATTTTATCGTTTTGAAGAAGCGTACATTTTGACCACCTTACTCACAGAGCAGAAAGTTGAACCAATCTAGTAGATTTCTGTGAAGTTTCAGCTTCAGCAAACTTTGTTCTGTGATCAAGTCTACTCATGAGAGGACACACACACACACACACACACACACACACACACACCCTGCTGATGAATGGAGGATGTGACCCTGTGAATGAGAGCAGATCGGAGGGGGTCAGGAGGCGTCGCCCTCAGGCAGCTGCCAACATTATCATGCAAACCTGCAGGTTTTGTTTCCCTCCGAGGAAAGGGGGAGGGGGGGGGGGGTGCAGAGCTTAAAGAGAGGACGGACCTCTGACAGCTCCAGCATGGAGAGGACGGGGACGCCTGGAGTCCATTAGACTATGAATGAAGCCGAGCTGGTCCACACTGTCGGCATTTTAAACACACACAGCACTGCAGCTAGAATTCTCTGTTTTGTAAATGAGGTTTGGTGTGAGTTCATTAGACTTCACGACGGATGATTGACAGCTCTAATGAGATGAGATGAGATTCAACTTTATTGTCATTACACATATACAAGTATAGAGTAACGAAATGAGGTTTGGCATCTCACCAGAAGTGCAAATAAGCAGAAAGTGCAAGAGTCTGTGCTATGTACAGTAATTACAAAATTTACAAAAAGTGAATTATTAGGTATATATGGATGGCTGGACATATCAGCTAAACATGCTAATTACAAAAACACCATTCTTCTTCTTCAATGTTTCTTCAAGTCAGTAACACAATACGTTCTGTCAGATTCATCGATAAAGGAAAAAGTTCCTTTGTACCTTTAAGTAAAAACTAAAGACCCAGCTCTTAATGAACACCTACGACCTTAACGACGACGATATTGATGGTTTTGTTTGATAACGGCAATTTTAAGATGGTTTCTGTGCCGATTACAACTCTCAAGAACGGCCATGGATGTTGTGTCTTGGTCTTGGTCTTGACTCGCTCTCTATGCCTAAATATCTTGGTCTCGGTCTTGGTCTTGGTCTTGGTCTTGACTCGCTCTCTATGCCTAAATGTCTTGGGTCTTGTCCTGGTCTTGGAGCACTCTGGTCTTGCCAACACTAAAGTAAACTCCTGCACTCCGTCTTAACATATTTGGAAATGTTTTCTTCAACAGTCTGCAGAAGTTTTCTTGCATAATTTTGGCAATTTCAAAAAACAAGAAATGACCCAATATTTCTGTTGCCATGGTATCCAAACAGGTCAATTCTGGCGTTATGACAACCTTATAGTGAACACAGTTAACATGTCAATCATTAGTATTAATTGTAAAGATGTTTTCTTTCTTTTGTTCAAAAAGTGAACCCAAACAATAAACGTGTGTAATGTAAAGGGAGTAAAATCTTTAATCCTCCACTAAGCCTCTTAACACCACTGTTAGCTGTAACTCAGATTTATGGTGCAAAAGTACAAAATCTGTCCGACTAAAAGCTTTCCTCTCTCTGCAGAGAGTTAGAGACGTCCACACAATCTCACAGCGCTGTGAAACGTGTCTGATTGTTTAGCGGGGTAAACAACACTTTGAATGCTGTTTATGTCATCAGTGTCGGGGTTAATCCCACATGTGAAAGTGCTCTAATAATCTCAGATAATCAATGAGGTCTGCTGAGTTAACAGACGGAGAGAGAAGCTCCCAGAGAGCCTCCGATTAGATCTGACGCTCGCACGAGAGCCAGAGTTTAATCAGAGTGAATTAGACACACAAGAGGAAAACACTGAGTTTATTCTTCCTGCTTCAAACTGCTGCCTGGAGACCGACACGCTCAGACACACAAAGAACACACTGAAACACTAACGCACACACACACACTTAGTCAAAGACATGCAGCCCAACTTCACTCAGAGATGAGCAGAATAACAAAGACGTACACATAAAAACTGTCTGTCCGAGAGGGGTTTTTTTAGACAAGAGTTTAGCCTAGCTTAGCATAAGGCTGCAAGAAGAGGAAACCTGCAGACTGCATGGGGTTGTCAGGATGACAGATTTGTAAACTTTTGTTTATTCTAGTAAAAATCAGACGATATCGATACCAAGGCAAGAAAATATAGAAGTACTAGACGCCCTTCTTTTTTTTAATTGTCAAAGATTATAGGCAAACTTATCCCTGTCTTAATTACACAAATAAGTTGGCAACCTTTCCGTACATAATCCTGAGGGAAATGTTTTCTATGCTCATGAAATGTAAGGACTCAGCCGGAGTAATGATTATCAGTGTGATCAGGATGCTAACCGATCAGAGCGTCTGAGTGCTGCCGTAGATGTAGATCAGTTAGAAGTTATTGATTAGCTGAATGTTTCCTGTGGAGGATGTTGTAAATGCTGCTTTAAAGGTCCGTCCGTCTGTCTGTCGGTCCTCTCTCTGCTGGAGTCTCAGCTCCTCGTTTTGGCATTAAAGGGGGGGTGGGGGGTTGGTGAAGCGGCCATTGTTGTCAGCCTGTGTGAGTCCACGGACTCCTCGGTGAAGACTTTTTTGTTTTCTGTTTGAAAAGGAGGGAGCTGCTGTGAGCGCTGAACACAGGGCCGCTGCTCATCGCTCCACGTTTACTCTAATTAAAGACAGAGGAGGGACGGAGACCTGCTGCATCTTTTCTTTAACCTGCTTCCTGTTTTCATTCATTAGTCCCGTGGGCGTGCTGAGAGGGAGTGTGTTTAGTCAAGACAGTGAAAAGTGTAGCATCAACAAAATTTAGTCTGGTTCTGCTCCAGGTTTCTGCCTGTTCCTCATGAGTCTGTCTTCAGGAGAAACATGTTCTGACATAAAGGAAATAAAATAAATATAGAAACTGCAAATTAAAGTCTTAATATGTGATTTTTCACACTTAAATGTAGAAATCAAGTATCTCCTCTGAAAATAACTCTGTGAGTCATGACTGTCTACAATGGGTGTAACACCCGAGTCCCACTGTCTGTGATGTTTTCAGAGTTTTCAGAGTCCTATCTTCACTTTGTTTACATCGCCAGGACGGCCGGCTGACTCCTCCCCTCGTGTATAAAAGTTGTTTAATTGAGGGACTAGAGAAAAGAAGAATAACATACTGTACTCACTGCTTAACTGTGTTTCTAGATCACGCTCATTTCAGGTAAATTTACATGCAGTGTGAAGATACCAGCAGAATAAAGATCGCTAGCATTAGCATGCTAACACAACAATGCAGCGCAAGTTGTTTTGGTTTCATGCTGGAGCTCAAGGGTGAAAAAATATAAAGCCCTTAAAGCTCCTACACACTCTTGAATTTTTATTTATCGCTCCTCAAACTATATCATGAAGACTGGTACATCACATTTGTTCCTCACATCCTTGTTTTTAGACTCCCATGTGAATTCAGACGCCGTTTAATTACTTTGAACTGTTTCTAGGTCGTCGTGTGAATATCTGAAGGTTTGATTTGAATCCTCGGAGCTCATCAGTCAGTTTGTTTTAGCGTCACGTTGGTCTGATGTTCTGCTCTGAATGTGTTGTGACAGCTCCGATGTAAAGCCTGTTATCTCGCAGCTTCAGCTTCTGGCAGTTTTTTTTTCTGTAAACTGTCTTTTTTTTTTTTCCTGATCTCCGGGGTTCAGAAACCGGGAAGAAGCGCCGAGCGGCCTGATCCTGATCTGCTTTCACACGCTGGATTTGTTTTTTTTTCCCCTCTCCTCCTCCTCTCTGTTGTCCTGCAGTACATGAAGTGTTTGGTCACTGATGCATTTCTGCTTAATGGCCTGTTTGGGCTCATTATCCCGGCTGGCAGACACAGAAAGGACTGAAGGTCTCCAACATGGCACAACACCAGAGCTGGCTCCGTTAGCATCGTTAGCCGTGAGGCTCTCTGGCTGCGGATGAAACGAGGAGCTCAGCTACATTCTGAAATCTGTTTTTTAAAGGTTTACAAAGACTTTAATCTCATACACATCACTAGAATTTATTCATGGCCGTTATCACACAAACTACATCCTCTAGCAGCCATCTTTGATTTCGACCTTTATTTTTAATGCACTGCTGCTTGAATTAGCATTTTATAAAAACTCACCTCCGACGATGAGTTCAATATGTTCAACAAGCAGAGCAAGGTAATTGTTAAATAGAGATTAGCTCCTTTAGTTAGCATTGAAAGGGTTCCAACCCTCACCTGTGGTCATCAGCTGTTTGGTTAGTGACGGAAAGAATAAGATCGCGGATACAAGCGGCCGAAATGAGTTTCCTCTGGAGGGAGTCTGGACTCGGCCGTAGAGAGAGGGGGAGGAGCTTAGACATTCAGGGAGGAGGTCGGAGTAAAGCCGCTAGGACCAGTCGAGGTGGCTCGGTCATCTGATTAGGACGCCTCCTGGATGCCTCCCTTTAGAGGTGTAACGGGAACGCCCAACTGGGAGGAGACCCCGGGGTAGAGCCAGGGATTATATATCCCGTCTGGCCTGGGAACGCCTCAGGAGGATCTGGAAAACGTTGCTGGGGAGAGGGAAGTCTGGGTTGACTTGCCACCCTGACCCGACCTCAGATACGCGGAAGAAAACGGATGGATGGATGAAAGGGGGAAGACTTAGGGATCCAGAAACCCCTTCCAAACTTTGAGAATTTAGAGGTATTTCCACACTGGACCATCATGCAGGACTCAAAATGGGGTCTCAGGTTTTTGTTTGTGATGTACAATTTGAAAACCTTCATGTTAAGCAGCTGAATAATTACAAAATGTGTATTTGAACAAAAGGAGCAGATTCAGATGTGATCTCCTGCTTCAAAACACGGCTCAGAATGAAGTTTTTCATCTTATTCCAACTGAAAAAAACAAACACTTTTCCTCATGAAAAATGCTGAAAACCTGCGATAGAAAACATTAAGGCATGTCGATCCTGTAACTCGTTTCTCTCTCTCTGCTTTGAGCTGAAGTGACGGAGGAGAGGAGGATCATATCCTGATACAAATCTTCACTGTGATGATATAAAAAAAAGAGGAAATTGAAAACTCAAAGCATCAGATAAACCTGAACACATCACGGTGTCGCA
>NC_089217.1:1288438-1305938 GCF_963930695.1 Labrus bergylta
GAGAGAGAGAGGACAGTGGATAGAGTCAGAAACCAGAGAGAGAGAGGACAGTGGATAGAGTCTGAAACCAGAGAGAGAGAGAGGACAGTGGATAGAGTCAGAAACCAGAGAGAGAGAGGACAGTGGATAGAGTCTGAAACCAGGGAGAGAGAGGACAGTGGATAGAGTCAGAAACCAGAGAGAGAGAGAGGGGACATGCGGAGAGGGGCCACAGGTGGAAGCAAACCCGGGCCTACCGCTCGAGACGAGAGTCTCAACACATGGGACTCGCCCTAACCATTGCGCCACCAGCGCGCCCCATTATTATATTATATTAACCTTAATTTAATCAGATAAAGAACCCGTTGAGATCAGGATCTCTTTCACAAGGGTGACCTGACCAAGAGGTCAGCAGCACATGTCATAAGAACAGTTACAATGAAGTGACAGTGCAGATTAACAACATGGTGTTTTCAATAAACAGAAAGTGTGGGAGCTGTGACACAACAATAAAACAACTATTTAACATTTTAAAAACACAGGCACTGTTCAATGGTCTCACGCTGTCTGTCCCTCAAGACAGAATGCCTCCAAGTGGAATAAGTTCAGGGAGTTTTAGTTCAGTCTGTAGAGTATTCTGAAAGCTCTTTTTCCTGATTCAGTCCTTACCCGAGGAACAGATAGAACAAGTGTAGTACAAGAACGCAGGGCATAGCGACTGCTTGTTCTCCGTAATAAAGCACACAAATATAAAGGAATCAAGCCTAAAAGAGCCTTATCAATTAGAGTCAGCCAATGTGCGTATCTGCGTGCACTCAAAGAAGGCAAGTTGGATTTCAAATACAATTCACAATGGTGGGTGAGACGACTACAGCCAGTGACAAATCTCAGTGCCCAATGAAAAATAGCGTCCAAGGACTTGAGACATTTGGATGACGCACTCAACTAAAGCAGGTCCCCATAATCAAGAATGGGCAAGAAGGTCGCTGTCACTCATTTCTTTCTGACCCTGAGAGAGAAGCAGGTTCTATTTCTAAAAAAGAACCCAAGCTTCATGCGAAGTTTAGTGACCAGATTATTGAATATGAGCTTTAAATGAAAGCTCCCGATCTAGGATAAAACCCAAGTACTTGTAGTTTAAAACCTGCTCTATAGGTTTTCCTTTAGATGTTACAATATTTGTAATGTTCTGGGGTAGCACCTTAGTATGAGGGAAAACCATGAGCTTTGTTTTTATGTGTGTTTAATACCAATTTAAGATCATATAAACGAGACTGGATAACATTAAAAGCAACTTATAAAAACTCAAAAGCCTGGGTGAGTGAGGTTGAACAGCAAGCTGTGGGAGGAAGCCGGAGTAACCGGAGAGAACCCACACATGACACACAGAGAGGCTCCTGTCAGACGGGGATTCAAACCAGGAACCTCCACTGAGAGACCACTGCACCACTGGAAACATCCAGTTGCAGTAGCCGTGTTTCCACCTGTAGAGGGTGCTCACTGTACACATTTCTAACACAATATTTCAAATTGCAATACTTTGTAATCAGAGGTGGAGATTTGGACCTGAACTGAACCACATCACTCCAAATGGATGTCAGGCCAAACGTCAGAATTTGCCGACCTGTGTTTTAGAATGAATCACTGCTGCTCTCTTTCTCTCTCTCAGCAGCTTTTAACTCAAACACGACTGATGATCTGAAGGTTTTCTCTAAAGCTTTTGGTTCTTTTTGATTCTTTGGATAACAGAGATTGTTTTTGTTTGAAAACACCAAAAAGTCTCAGTTTTTAACACCTTTAGTCAAATCAGACCTCGTGTGTATTTCTGTCCTTTTTGTTGTTTCATTCTGCAGTGACCCACATCCCCCTGCAGGCGACCAATCAGGGTTAATATGACCCAGAGTGACTGTACACACACACACACACACACACACACAGACACACACACACACACACAGACACACACACACACACACACACAGACACACACACACACACACACACACACACACACACACACAGACACAGACACAGACACACACACACAGACACACACACACACACACACACACACACACACACACACACACACACACACACAGACACACACACACACACACACACACACACACACACAGACACAGACACAGACACACACACACAGACACACACACACACACACACACACACACACACACACACACACACAGACACACAGACACAGACACACACACACACACACACACACACACACACACACACACACACACACACACAGACACACAGACACAGACACACACACACACACACACACACACACACACACACACACACAGCAGAGATTTTACCAGGAAGACAGAGGCATTCTGGGAAGTGGGGCTCAGGCAGGATCAGAAAAAAAACAATTTGCAGACGAAGAAAAAATGGAGGATGGGGTTCAGCTGGAGAGACGACACACACGTCCTGAAGCTTTAACGAAACGACTCGGAGAAGACCCGAGAAAGTTTATTTTTACATCAATTTTACATCAGACGACATTTTTTACTTTTTTCCCTTCTCCTCCCAACATCGATCACAGACTCCGTGCACGAGACGCCACAAACAAACCAATGTTTGACAAACAGTGAGCGAGCTAACAGGTCAGGTATGTTGTTATTCTGCAGTCAGAAGTGACCATATTTGGAGAAGTGGGAGGAGCAGGGGAACCCTCGCTATGGTCACTTCTTGTTAAGCTATTAAAGCTAAAAATTTGCTTTCTAATGAGCTAGCAGTCCATGTTTGGTTCTCACAGACTCAGCTAGCTGCTAACTGTTGCTAACATGTAAATAATAAGTTCTAATGTGACTGGTTGTAAGTTTGATATTTACATGAACAACATCACCAAGAGGCTCCAACAGCACAAACACGGCCCAGAGGTTAAAGGTCAGAGACTGAATCAACTAAGGTGACACCTAGCAGACAGCTAGCTGCTCCCACCTGTCACTCAAAGAGGCCACACCCCCTAATTCTACATCCCTTTAAGCCTTAATGTTGGCAGGTGACTATATAATAATGCTGTTGTCATGGAGACAGAAATGAGCTCTAGAGACCCAAACTGTTTTTGTACCAGGATGTAAACACATTAATTTTAACATAGAGCTCTATGGGGACTGACTCACTGCAGGAGACAGACTCTAGTGGACACTGGAGGAACTGCAGCTGTAAAGTTAGACATTTTAACATGCGGCTCTATGGGGACTGACTCACTGCAGGAGACAGACTCTAGTGGACACTGGAGGAACTGCAGCTGTAAAGTTGGACATTTTAACATGGGGCTCTATGGGGACTGACTCACTGCAGGAGACAGACTCTAGTGGACACTGGAGGAACTGCAGCTGTAAAGTTGGACATTTTAACATGGGGCTCTATGGGGACTGACTCACTGCAGGAGACAGACTCTAGTGGACACTGGAGGAACTGCAGCTGTAAAGTTGGACATTTTAACATGGAGCTCTATGAGGACTGACTCACTGCAGGAGACAGACTCTAGTGGACACTGGAGGAACTGCAGCTGTAAAGTTGGACATTTTAACATGGGGCTCTATGGGGACTGACTCACTGCAGGAGACAGACTCTAGTGGACACTGGAGGAACTGCAGCTGTAAAGTTAGACATTTTAACATGGGGCTCTATGGGGACTGACTCACTGCAGCAGACAGACTCTAGTGGACACTGGAGGAACTGCAGATTTATTTTTTTGTCAAACTTCAACATCTTTTCCATGTTTATGACGTCTTTTGAGTTCTGTATTTTATATTTTACACTAAACAAACTGAAAAAACTTTAATACCATGAATCATGTTTTTCAATATTTATAAAGTTCAAGTGACGGTCAGAGACGATGTTTCCATGACAACAGACTATTCTGACACCTTTCTGTAGTATTCAAAGTTGAGTGATAACAGCTGATGATGTAACGGTTATGTAAAGTCTGATAACACCTGAAGCAGCCTTACAACAGAACCACACACATCAGGGCTTTCTGTGTTTCTGCTCCTGCCCTCTAGGGGGCGCTACAGTCCTCTGAATGATAGAAAACCTGTTTCAAACACTCTGAACACTCCAACTTTGACTTCATTCAATTTATAAATCATATTTACTGCTAACATAATGCACATTTCTAACATGCACTAATCTCACCTCTCTGTTTACCCATCGATGATGTTAACCAATCAACATTCATCTCTTTGCATTATTTGTTTTTCTTTAAAGAGGACATATCACCCTCCTCCTCCACCTTTTCAAACAGTCCCCTCCTCCACCTTTTCAAACAGTCCCCTGTGGTCTAAATGAAACATCTGTGCTGTGCTTTGGTCAAAATATAACATGAATCAAGCACCAGAGGAGGTTTGTGACCCTGTATAAACCAGCTCTCTCAGAACGCTCCATTTTGGTGTGTGTGTCTCTTTAAATGTAATGACCCCCCCCGAGTGTTCCCCGTAGACATCACTCCTCTGTAGTGAGAATAAAAATAGCGGACCTGTGCAAAAGTTTTGTTCTAGTCTGGGGGTGGAGTCTATGGGTGGAGATATCAGGGGAGGGGAGGGGATTTATTTTATTTTTTTACCAGAATCCCACTGTGACATCACAAGGAGAGCACATTTGAAACAGAGCATTTTTCTTCTGTGTTGTAAGACTCATGAAGACCACAAACAAAGGACTGGATGGGTTTATTTCACATTTTGTGGGTCTGTAGACACTCAGGTTACCCAGATATATGTTCAAAAACACTGAAGAAGAGGATTTTTCATAATATGTCCCCTTTAAAACGTGCAGAAACACACAGGTCACACCTACACATCCATCAGTAATAACTGATCACATTCATACACCACTGATGAAGCAGCAGGAGCATTTTGGGGTGCCAGAGGTCACATCGAACATGTGGCACCCCGAGCTGGGGACCCTTTGAGAGACGACCAACTCAACCACTGAGCCACAGCTGCAGATCTTTTAACTCCACCTGAATCCGTCTGTAACCTGAAGTCCAATTCTTAGTTATTTCTATGACATCACACGCATGGAGAGTCTTTTTAAAAGGTGACATTTTTAAAGGTTTTCGAGAGTTTAATAGAGAGCAGAGAGCGTCTGAGACAATCAGAGAGAGACAGCCGGCTACTCTCTCCGTCAGCAGCCTTTAAATATTTGCTGAGTTTCCTGGAAGCGGCGAGGATATAAAGCTCAGTGTTCACTGCTTTCTGAGAAACTCACATGAGAGGGAGAGAACGAACACACACACACACACACACACACACACACACACACACACACACACACACACACACACACACACACACACACACACACACACACACACACACACACACACACACACACACACACACACACACACACACACACACACACACACACACACACACACACACACACAGCATCTTATAAATAAACTGGCCTCTGTTCATGGTTAACTCTTGAAGAAGCAGCGGAGCATTAATAATCAGAAATACGTTTGATGATGTGAGACTATAAACATTCTTTAACTTTATTTAACTTCAAATGTTTTACAGTGTAGATTCACTGGATTATGTTTGTTAACATCGATAAAATTTAAAGATATAAAGATTTAAATCTCATAACAGAAAATCAGATAATGTGTTTTCTTTGTCAGATTCAAAGTTGGACTCGATTAGAATACAACTTCGATGTCTTTAATCAAACTGTAGAAACATGTTGGACTTTGTCTTTATTTAAATCGATTTACTTTCTTTAAACTTTGGATTTTATTCTGAAGGTTTCGGACAAAACTATACACGCATATCAGTGTGTTATCTCAAAGTGTTTACTAGAGGCAGACTGCAGAAGCAATAAGAGTCAAACATGGAGCTTTCATACTCGCTGAAAACTCCTGAAGTCTTTACCTCCTGCAGGAACAGAGAAGTGACGTCACTCAGGCTCCCTCCATTAATATTTACAGTCTGTGGTTATCGTTTGTTACAGAGTCGTATCAGTGTGTTTTATGACCTCGGGGCACTCAACTCTATGCAGCGGCGGCGGCATCTCTAATCGCTCCTCTGAATGAAGTGTGAGTCGTCTTCCAGGAAAAATCCTGTCGACTTCTGTGAATAAATCAACCTGTTCAAACCGAGAGGAGGCGACAGGAGCGCAGGAAGTCAGAATAAAAACCAGAAAATTACTTTAATAAAGAGCCGGGATGATTCAAATTCTGATTGTTTGGATGAATTTATTATTTTATTCAGTTTTAAAGGCTGAAATCTAAGTTAGACTATGTTGAAGGAAAAGCTCAACAAACCCTGAGTTCAGTTTGAATCAGAGCTGTTACTGTTTGATCTAACATCTTTAATATATTTAATCTCTTATTGTAAACTGTTTTCTTGTTTAAAATGAGTTTTCATGTATTTTTGTGCAAACTGTTTCAGTAAAAAACAAAGATCTTCATATTGTGGTGAGATGATCAGCTCAAACATTTTTATAAAATCCTCCTCACAGTCACTTTAAAGTCTTTGATGATCTTAAGTAAAGGGTTAAAAGGAGATGAAGTGGTTCTCCGGGGTCACTTCAGGACGTCCTCGAGGACAGACGGGTGAACCTGAGCGGCGTTCAGACTCTGCACGAGTCTCTGCACCGTCGCTCTCCGGCCCTCACGCCGTCTCCACAGAATCAGAGCGGAGAGAACGGCCGCCTGCGTGCAGAGAGCGTGATCCGACCGACACCTGAACACGTCCTCCGCCGACAGACCCAGATCCATCAGCACCGCCTCTGACTCCTCCCCGATTCGTGACGCCAGCCGGGACAGATCCCGATCTGACGGGACCTTCTGGAGAAGCGAGTCGGGGAGCCGGCACTCGTCTGCGGAGAGACAATCGGAGATAACAGCGTTTATAATCTGAGAAGACAGAATTCAACATTTTTAATATCAACAAAACTTTTTGACCACGCCCCCTCTCTGGAAGGTGCTTGGGTGTACTCGGTCTTTCTCGCTCCATGTCCTATTGTTTACGGTGAGAGGGAAGACTCAGAGGTTCAGAACAAACACCTAGCTGTGGGAGTGTCACCCACCTGGGGGAGGGGCTACTGCCCTTTGTGATGTCATGAAGGGAAAATCTCCAAACGGCCTGTTTGAGCACACATTTTCTGAAAAGTGGAGCAGGCAGAAGACGGAGAGGATGGACTTTTCTCATCATTGAGGGGTTTTGTAGACGGACTAGAGACACATGTTAGAGTGAGAGGAACATGGAGAAGAGGATTTGGGGAAAAACATTTGAGCAAACACTGTAAAACATTACAGATGTGAAGCTTTTATCGCCGACATAAACTTTTATCTTCATGGTCCAAACTCTTATCAGGTTGTACCTCACACCTGAGACGTTAACCTTTTCATTTGTTTGGTCATGATTTGCCTTTGCTAATGTCTGAATTTGATCTCTTTATTTATCTGAATCTGATTTTATTCTCTGGATTAATTTATTTTTTTTGTACTTTGAGTGAGAGCGATGTGACGGTGAGTGTCCAGCAGGGGGAGCTGTGATAAAACAAAACCAGCTCGACACGTTGTGACTCTTTTCCTGGTTTAAACTTTACTCGTTCTGACGTCGTTGTTGTGGCTGTAGTGTCACTTTGTCTGAGGGTTGAATGTTTGCTCTTCTCTGATTGGTCGACAGCTTTCAAGATATATATTTAAAAAAAATACTATAAACTCTATGACAGGCAGCGTGTTGTTTCACCCACACTGAGGTCACTGTGACACACAGCGCTGTGTCCGTGTGTAACCCCTGTGTGTGTGTGTGTGTGTGTGTGTGTGTTTTTAATCACAGTGTAACTTGCCCTCAAACAGAAATTCTTCTTCCTCTTTTTTTTTTTGTTGATGCTGGTGAATCATTACGGAGAAAATGTCAGCTGGAAAAAAAGCAGTGAACACAAACTCCTGGAAACCTGCACTGAAAATGTCGGGGGGAGGGGGGGGTCTGTTTAGGAGGGGGGTGGGGGTGGGTGGGTGGTGGGTGCTATAAACTTGGATCAGGAGCATGTGATGATCTGAAACATCCGGCTCTGCAGCTTTAACTGAGAAAAGCTGCTGTGACTGCTGCTGCCAAGATTCCTGGAAAGCAAGAGGCAATAAAAGGAGGGGGAGGGGAGGGGAGGGGGGAGGAGCCAGACAGTCTTCTTCTTCTCTTTTCAAGCCATGTTGTCGATACTCATTCTTTTTCAAACCACCTGTATGAAAATGTACCGACCTTTAAAAGAAGCTTGTCTGTTTGTCTATCAGAAGAGGAACGAGTTCATTTAAAAGAATCACAGACTGACTTCCTGCACGCCGTCCACACGGCTCAAATCAAAAACAGAAACGTTGCAAAATGTTTTTATGCAGTTTCGACAGCGTGCAGGATGTTTTTCTTATTGTTCAATGACTGAAACTAGAAATTAGGGGTGCAGAAATGCAAAATTTTCTCTAATCGATTATTCTGTTCATATATAAACAACACAACTTCAGAAGGTCAACACTTTAAAAAAATAAATAATAATAATTTAATTTTAATTGTAATATTTTTTATTTAATTTATTTAATTTATTTAATTTATTTAATTTATTTAAATTTAATTAAATTAAATTTATCGGTTTTGTGGTTAATTTGTAACAAATGTTTCATGTACGTCTTTGTAACCTGCTACTGGATGCTTTGAATTTCCCTCGGGATCAATAAAGTATCTATCTATCTATCTATCTATCTATCATCGATCTCTTCCCATTGTTAAAGCGAGTACTCGAGTAAACGTTTTGTAGTTCTTTTTTTTTCTGTGATTCTTTTCCCCCACGGGAGGCCCCGCCCCCAAATATGTTATCTATTGATTTATTTGAATCTTTGTGTTTTTAATAATTGTTAGTAATCGGCCTACTTTGTATTAACGTTCATATTAGAACATTTCTTACTTCAACAGACAGAAAACCTCAAATAGAAATCCACACAGACCGTTTTAACACTTTATTATAATTAGTGAGTGCGGCAAAAATCCGTCCGCTAGCCGTAACGTAAGAGTCGTACTTTTGATCACATAGGAGGAGCTGTTTCGTCGTCATGGAGACGATCAGTGGACTCTTCTTACGGTTCAGTCTGAACGTCTTCAAAGAGAGACGGAGCGAGCTGAGAATCTTTAAAGGGACCAAAAATCTTTCTTGATCCGTGACGTGGATCGGCGCCGTCAGCCCGGTATATCCGTTACGCAAATGACGTCGGTATCGAACCCGTCAGATCTGATCTGTGTCTGATCGTCTCTCAATGGAAACGCACACCAGGAACTCCTTTGAAACATGTTGGACCATGAAGTGTAAACGTGCTGTTACTACAACCTGTACACACACACACACACACACACACACACACACACACACACACACACACACACACACACACACACACACACACACACACACACACACACACACACACACACACACACACACACACACACACACACACACACACACACAGGAATGAACAAGCAGCCGTTTCTGAAAATCAGGAGAATCAGCGATGAAGATGAAGATGAAGATGATGATGATGTTAGTTTCTCAGACTGGTTTCCTGGAATGCGAGCTCGGCGTGTTCTTGTGAGGTGATTATTATTTTCCCTCGAACACGCTGACTCACTTTTCCTGGAAACTTTGCTGGTTTGTTGTTCTGAGTAAAGTCACGCCTCACGGATCTGCTCACACTCATTGAGCACTGATAATCTCACTTAATCTGCACTTTGAATCCACCTCCTTTCTCTCCACATACAAAAAATATAACTTCAAAATAAAAGCTGTTTCCACATTTTTCATCTGAGATGTTTGATTCAGCTTTACTCTGTGATTTACTTTAAACTTTTAATTTCAATTTAGACTCTTAAATCAGATATTTAGACTATAATCTGAATCACAGACTGTTGATATGAATGTTTGAGGTCTGAGTGTTGTCCCCCGTCTGTCCCTGCAGGGGGCGCTGGAGTCCCATCGATGGCGGTCTCCATGCTGGAAATGCTGTCTCAGTCTAACTTTCAGTCAACCTAACGACAGGCTGAGAGCTGGAGCTGAGGCGGGTTTTAAACCTCCTGACAAACCGTTACACCGCGCCCACCTGTCAATCAGGTCAGCTACACGCCTTATTGTGAATAACTCTTATCCTTCATCAAATCAAAACTGATGAGTCATCAAAACATTCACCCCCCGTACAGTGTGTGTCCATCCAGACATGAGCTAATCACACC
Organism: Labrus bergylta; assembly: GCF_963930695.1. Classification (NCBI taxonomy): domain Eukaryota; kingdom Metazoa; phylum Chordata; class Actinopteri; order Labriformes; family Labridae; genus Labrus; species Labrus bergylta. The sequence goes on from NC_089217.1 coordinate 1,298,680, forward strand.
TATTTGTTTTTTTGAACCAGGCTGTAAACATGTTCATCTCTGCTGTAAAAACAGGCTTTTTAGAATGGGTGTGTATGTGACTTCCTGTGCTTCTGCAGCCAGCCTCTAGTGGACACTCCAGGAACTGCAGGAGTTTACACTCCAGCATCGGCTTGAGCAGAACGTGTTTCTAACTTGAGATGTTTTTGTTTCATATTTAAAGTATAAGTTATCTTGGGAGTTGATTGTCTTTGTTTTTGAGCTTCTGTGTGTTTGTGTCCCTGCAGGTCGCTAGTGGGCGGAGTTCCGTCACACCTGGACAGTCTCCCAGGTGTGGGCTGTTTAAGATCAGGCTGTCATCCTCACACTCTCCCAGTCACCACAGCTCCTTGTTGCACCATGTTTTATTGTAGTCTGATAATGTTAGATAAGTGTAGGACCAGGTGTGTTTCTGTACCTGTCGAGCTCGCTCCTGGTTCCGGTCCGGGTGGAGTCCGGAGCTCCAGCAGCAGTCTGTCTCTGACCCAGCTGAAGTCCTCCAGAGCCCGCAGGAACAGGGGGAAGGCCCGGGGCCCGCGGCTCGGCAGCAGGTCCAGCAACCTCAGAGTCCTCCTGGTGTCTGTGGGCTGAGACTGCACGTCCTCCACCTGAGCCTCCGTCAGGACGTCCTCCTGGTACAGAAACGGAACGATGGAGTCAGAGACCAGCAGCTGCCCGGACAGGTAGAGCCGGTGTCTCCGCAGCAGGGCTCTGTGTTCCGGGTCCATGTGAAGAGATGACACCCGCAGATAACTCTGTAAATCATAATAATTATCTCATAACCGATTACTCAACATGACAGCAAAGCGAGCGATCACAACAAGCACCAGCACCAGCGCGCTATGATATTCGGTCCGACTGGAAACAATCCAGCGGAACTAAAGTTTGCTGGCGACAAACTCTCCGTTTTCTTTAGTATTATTTATTTTAATGGTTACACTTAAGATATACAAGTCAGTAAGTACATTTAGATAGATTATAAAGAACAGACCGACAAAAAGGAACAGCTATTGTACAGTAGCTGAATTAATAAATAGATAAATACTCAAACAGTTATTAGGTAAACAGTGCAGTGAGTGAATGGATGGATAAACAATTACATTGCTATTAATTAGTGACTTAGGTACGGAAGCCCTAAGAGGACATGTAACAATACATTTGATTTATCTGTTTTCCTGTGATAACGAGTACATTTTTTGGTGTTTTCTCGACATTTTGACTTGTTTATTATTTATTCTCTCACCAAAGAGAGAGATGCTTGTCCATTAAAAATTGGTCATTTTTGAGGTCTTGACTATTTTAGCCTGTGGGAGGAAGCCGGAGTACCCAGAGAACACACGCATGCACGGGGAGAACATGCAAACTCCACACAGAGAAGCTCCTGTCAGACTTATAATTCAGAAACTTGCCTTCTTATTTATATCTTCGTTTTACTTTATTAGCATCAAAGTAGAATTTGCCTGGTCTCCCCTCGGGGGTCGGTTATAGCCACACACACACTCGCAGCCCGAGTCCTGACATTGTGTCACAGCCAAAGACGTACTTAGCGCAGCATTAAATCAGGATTAATAAGGAGCTGGGTGTGCTTTTTAATTCATGACTCAGATATAAAACTTGAAGGATTTGGGCTCTCACACTTGTTCTAGGAAAAGCCGATTAAGAGACCCAATAAGAGTTCACTATTATGTAACATTATTGTTCCCTTTCCTGAATCTAATAAGAACACCTGACAGGTTCATTTTGTTGCTCTTAAAAGGTCAATATTTCTATTTCACTGTTGATTGTATGGAAGCCTGAGGCGGACATGCATCAATACATTTTATCCTGTGCGACCATCTTTCCTTATTGATCTCGTCGTCTCTGGATAAAAGAAGTTGCACTGCAGCCGTCATTGGGGGAGAGGCGGGGTTACAACCTGGACTGTTCACCGTTCAGGGCTGACAAACTTTAAAACCACAGCAGTGGCTCAAAATGTGAAACATTTTGCAATGACAGTGGTATTCCTCCCTAAGGGGGCCCCGTCTGACAGCACTCCCTCTCCTATGACGAATTACCTGTCTGGGAGTGAAAGAGAGGAAGAGGAGTAAGCGTCGGGACGCTGGTTGGAGGGGCCCCAAGAGACTCTAGAAACACCAAATTCTTAAAGTGACCTGATCAGATCCAGCTGCAGAACAGGGATTCAAATGCAGACTCACACGTGGCTGAATTTAATAAACAGTCTAGGTGGACACACAGGAAGGCAATCCATGAAGTGAACAATCCAAGAGGAGCAGGCAACATCAAGAATGACTAGAAAGACTCCCAAAGGAAGCAGAAGGCTGGAACTACGTGACACACTGAGAACTGGCAACATGAGGGCGTAAACACAGGGTTTATATACACAGACTATGAGAGGGTAACGAGCGCAATCAGGGCAGGAAAACATGAGGAGCAGGATCTGAAAGACAGAGACCAGGGTGAGTCCAAAATAAAAACAGGAACAGACCGTACTAAATCAATAGAAACAAAAACATGACCTAGGTAACTTTACGGGGTTGTGTCAACTCTTTCAAGCAGCCAGTATGTCCTCCTTCTAACTTTAGATTCTGCTCCTGAATGCTCTGGATTTGTTTGGACCAGAGAAGGTTTAAGGCAAGTTTTAAGGCGACCCCCCTCACACGGCCGTTTTGGACGCCCCTCGGTTTGTCAGATATGAGAGCAGTTATCAGGTCAACAGGTGTTGCAGCGATGGAAGCGGTCAAGAGAAGTGGTTCAGATAGAAGTGATTGTACCCGACCTAAAAAGCCTCTGCATGTTTCTAATAAGCTCCACGAGCAGAAACGTGCTCAAACTAGGATCAATATTGGAGATGCTTTTGAAAAATGGAGAGAGGTTAGAACACAGAAAGGTTTACAGACCCATGCAGAGCTGGATAAACACTGAAGCTTCAGAGTCCACCACATGGTGACCTGAGTGAGCATCCACTCTAGAGAGGGGGGGGGGGGGGCAGCTCTCTATGATGTTTAGAATTTAGACTGCAGTACCCATTTTAAACACTCGGGGTCAGAGTTACATACTGCTCCTTTAAATACTTTTTAATGGTTGTAAATTGTCTGAAATTTGGGTGATTTGTCATTTAGGAGGTGTTGATGGGTCTGGGTTAGGGTGTAAATAACGATCTAAGAATCCTAAAGCAGTGACATCTTTAAATGGGTTTTGATTAAGTGACCTCACAACAGGACACACAAAATAGAGGATAACACTTCCACAACAGCTCCTGTGTGACTGACTCTTTTGTTTTCCTGCGGTCTGATTGGCCGAGAGCTGTGAGTACTACATCCAGCTGGGGTCAGAGTCCGACCGAAGCCCAGGAGGGGGAGTGGGGGGGAGGGGGAGGGGTGAGGCAAACTCATAACAGACGAAAAGCATCAAAAACATGTCTGTTTGTTTTCTACGCTGCTCGTCGATCGATCAGAAAACATCACAAACGTCAGAGTGAACTCCTCATGGTCGCAGCCTCAGACAGCCAATCAGACGCCTCCATTGACTGGAACAACAACAACAACAACAACAAACGGACACTGAAGAGACAGAGCCAGTTTCACTTGTTTGGTTGAACATTTGCTGCTTTTATTCGTCTTTAAATGATGATCAATGAAAAAATCTTTCTGGACTTTTTGTTGGACAAATTAAATAAATAATAAATAAATAAATATCAACATGTTTCTTTGACAACATGGACTTTGTTTTCTTGATTTTCAAGAGAAAAAAAACAGATGTAAAGATGCAAATTTGAGCTTCAATCACCTGAAAGAAAAACATTTGACCGACTTCAGCTGAAATAAAAAAAAATCAGCTAAACAGAAAAGTGGAAACCCGTCTTCAAATGTTCAGGAACAGTAACAGGTTTTCTGTTTTCATTTGTTTTATTATTTAGCCGATTAGAAGAAAAAAATCATCAAAACAACAGACTGAAAACATCTGCTCCAACAGCTGGTTCACTGCAGTTTTTCTCGTTCTGCAAATTTATAGAAAAAGAAAAATGCAGCGGACTGAGCGTGCAGAGACGTCGACTGTTTGACCAGAAAGTTTAACATCCTGAAATATAAATAGTTTGTTTCAGCAGCGTGGATCAACAGAACAAAGTTTAAAGAAAGACTCAACACAAACGTCTCTTTCATACAAAATAAATTAATCAGAGTCATAAAACTGCATCATCATCATCATCGCCCTCCTGAATGTTTTCGTCTCGGGTGTCATAACCACGCGGACTGATCGCTCCGATATCGACTGCTTCGGTCTGCTTGTGATTGAAAAATGGAAGAAAAAAAAACGTAAACGTTTGAAGAATCCAATAAAAAAAACTGTCGAGTTCTAATGGAGACATTAAATCAAATGTTGGTTGCCGTGGTTACAAACATCGTATCAAAGTTTAAAATTGTGGTACTGATAACAAATAAAGAGCACGCTGCTCGATTTCATAGGGTTAGGGTTAGAAGTTTGAATTTGAGGATTGTGACGCCATGCTGAGCTGTGACGATGTTTCAGACGCCATGTTGGGCCGTGTGGAGCTACAGACGGATTTTTAAAAAACAGAGTTCATTGACTGCGTGTCCTTTCTGCGACTCATAGCGCCGCGGTTTACGTCTGTAACCGTTAGCACTTAAACGTCTCGTCAGATCAGAGTCTCGGCTTTAATCTGACAACGTGTGGAGACGGCGTGTCGGAGCGCAGACCTCAGACCAGCACAGGCCGGTCCTCCGCGCAGTCGGGATCTGCTTTTATTCCTGCGGCTGCTCCGACGTGTGGGAGCAGTGCATTCTGGGATGCCACACAGCGAGTCCTGCTCCCTGCCTACACGTGGTAGCTGTAGTCCGTCAGGTAGTCCTTCAGTCTGTTGGGCAGCGGCAGGTCCTGCACCCGTCGGGTCCTCCTGTTGATGGCGATGCGACAGAGGTGCTGCAGAGCAGGCGTGGCCGTGTACACGGGTTTGGTGAGCAGCAGCTGCACGGTCCCGTTCGGCGCCGTGGATGCCTGAGGGTTGGTGGCAGCGGCGGCAGCAGCGGCCCTGTCGGTGGAGCGGGACAGGTGGACGTAGTGCTCCACCAGGTGCACCACGCTGTCAAACTGCTTCAGCTTGGGCTTCACCAGCACCACCGAGTCCAGCTTGAACTTCCCGTGTTTGTACTCGATGCGCAGGTTGGTGGGACCCGCGGACGTCATGGCCGAGATGGTGAACAGGTAATCCCTCTGAGAGCTGTCCCGCACCAAGAAGGTCCCCTCAGAAGAGTCCTGCAGGATCTCTTTAGCCTCGTTAGCCGTCAAACTGCCCCAGTACCAACCTGAGCCAGGAGAAAGAGAGAGAGAGAGAGAGAGAGTTAAGAGTGTGTGTGTGTGTGTGTGTGTGTGTGTGTGTGTGTGTGTGTGTGTGTGTGTGTGTGTGTGTGTGTGTGTGTGTGTGTGTGTGTGTGTGTGTGTGTGTGTGTGTGTGTGTGCTCATAATCAGAGCATATGTGTGAAGTTTGAAAGCGGTCGGTCTGCAGGTCCACTGAGCGGATATTAAGATGGACCAGGGAACCAAGACCTCCTCTGACCTCGTATCTTCCAGCTCATCTACAAGGTGGGAGGTTATTTAGCTCAAGAAAATAACATATTCCCACAGGCGGCCATGTTGCCATGATGTCACACTCAGGGTGGGAAACTCACGGCCAATTAGAAACGAACAGCTGAGTGTTGATTTTAACCCCAAACATTGAAAGTCATTCTGGATTAAAAGAAAACCTGTGTTCCTCAGGTGTGATAAAGAGCGTACCTGTGTTCCTCAGGTGTGATAAAGAGCGTACCTGTGTTCCTCAGGTGTGATAAAGAGCGTACCTGTGTTCCTCAGGTGTGATAAAAAGCGTACCTGTGTTCCTCAGGTGTGATAAAGAGCGTACCTGTGTTCCTCAGGTGTGATAAAGAGCGTACCTGTGTTCCTCAGGTGTGATAAAGAGCGTACCTGTGTTCCTCAGGTGTGATAAAGAGCGTACCTGTGTTCCTCAGGTGTGATAAAAAGCGTACCTGTGTTCCTCAGGTGTGATAAAGAGCGTACCTGTGTTCCTCAGGTGTGATAAAGAGCGTACCTGTGTTCCTCAGGTGTGATAAAGAGCGTACCTGTGTTCCTCAGGTCTTTCATGGCCAGCGCGATGCGGCTCTCGTCTGATTCCACAGCCCTCGAGTTGTTGTCGGCTCGTCTCTCGCTCTCGATGCTCTCTGTGGACTCGGAGGACTGGCAGGTCATTGGACCGCTCCAACCTTCAGCCTAGAGTTAGGCCTGCAGCTCAGACATGGGAGGGAGGGGGGCAGGGGGGGGCTGAGGGGGGGAACCTGGTCTGCAGGGTCCTGCAAACAAATAAAAAACCCATCAGAGCGCTCAGACTGCGGCTGCTTTAAATTAATCTATTTAGCTGTTTTCACATCTGAAATAACCCCCCCCCCCCACTGGCTCCAGGTGAATTCTCCTGATAATATCCTGCTGCGTTCCTAGCGGTTATGTTGTGTGCCCCATATACAGAAGCTATAGTTGCAGCGGCCAAGGGTTCGAATCCGACCTCTGACCTTTGCTGCAAGTCGCCCCCCACCCTCTCTCTCTCTCTCTTCAGCTGTCTGATCCACTGAAGGCTAAAAGGCCCAAAAATATCTTTGAAAGACAGAAAGAACATTTTCAGTTTATTGAGTAAAAAAAGGCGAACGTGTGACTTTCCTGGGAGGGAGAAGGTCCCAGCTGTGACGGGGTTAACACAAACTCAAATTCTGTGTATTTACTCAAACTGGACACCTCCTTCCTCGAACTCAGCGTTCCTGACAATGACCTCTTTTGTTCCTTCACATTCCTGCCTTTAAACACGACTCTCTGTTTATTACAGACCTGCACGCCGAGAAACTTGTTACACGCAGAATCACTGAGATGTAAATCACTCCCTGTACTGTACGGATAATTCCAAACGTCAGCTGGTGAACGGGACAGAGACCTCACAGAGCTCGGGGGGGGGGGGGGGGGGCTTTGGAATTGAATTTGGTATGACGCAGCAGTTTTTATCTCGCACACACCTTCCTGGAAAAATAAACAGATTGCAGATAAGACGACAGAGCGGCCTCTTTACTCTCGCTTTAGAGGGGCTGATGCATCTCTTCATTATCACAGAAATAATGACTCGCTCGATTTAACTGCCGACCATGAAAAAAGCACCAACAAGGATATCATTATTCTCCCGCATGTCAGC
>NC_089217.1:1310938-1343438 GCF_963930695.1 Labrus bergylta
TGTTTCTCGGTACATAAAATATAAAACGCTGTAAACACTACAAGATGTAAAGATGACAAGAAATAAAAACAACAACAACAAACACTATGACCATTTCAGATTAATCTGATTTATTGACTCTTAAAGTGAATAAAGATAAATAACAAATCTTATCATTCAGAGTTCTTCATAGATTCAGATTAAAGTGACAAAATGAGGGAATGCTAATGCTCTCTTTATTTTTCTGAAAGATACAGGTTTAGATTGTAAGATATAATTTTGTATTTTTTATTTATTTATTTGTATTATGTAGTTATTATTATTCTTTTTGTGGTGGGGTGTGGGGGTTATTATTATTAATAATTTACTTTAAAATGTAATCTGACGAACTGTACATATAAAGACCTGCAGTTACATGTCCGGTACAGTAGGTGGCGGTAGGCGCCTTTACACGTTGGTTGCGTTCCGCCATTAAACAAGCGAAGAAGAAAACATTTTTAGCGCGGGTTGTTTGAGTTGCTAACTGCTACAAAACATTAGCAGTTACCGATCGTCCTGTCATCACGGTGAGTTTATGTTTTGTGGCTTTTTCTCGGTAAATATTATTTAAAACCGAACTTACACGTTATGTTAACACTATTAAGTTCGTTTTGAGCGAGTTTAGAAGACTTTAACTTTTTTATTTAGTCTGATTTTAACCAGAAAGACGAACTTTCACCAACACGGCGTTCAAACGGTTCATAATCATTTTATTTACATTATAATTATTATTATAATAATCAGATGTTTTCCGTTTATATTCACACTGCGAGTTCAGAGGATATGTAAAGATATAAAGATAATTGTGAAGGAGTTTCTAAAGTTTGTTAAACAATCACTAAATGTTTTATCTGACAGATAACCGTTTCCGTTTCCTCAACATGATTTTCAAAATTAAAGGTTTCTACTTACAAAATATAATAAAATACTATAGTATAATAATACGAAAGGAACAGTTCTGTTCATGCCATGGTGCAGTTCAATAATATAACAGAGTAATAATAATAATAATAATAATAATAATAATAATTATAATATTTCAAATTGTGAAAAAGCCTTACAGCATCATTTTTTTTAGATCAAAAAGTCTATTTTTTATTGTTGAATTGAGATTTCACAAAGACATCAAAAGTAGAAAAATAATAAATAAATATGAACAGCAACATGATTGAATATTCTTTTGTTTTTGCGACAGTCCCTGTAAATATAAAACACAATATATTTACAATAAATAAACAGATATTTGATCCTCAGAACACATTTGAAGTTGTTAACGTCTGTATGATGATATTAAATGTCTATCTTAGTTGGAGCAGTGTTTGAACTCACAGGTTGCTGTCTCCATGACGACCGGACACAAGAGACGTTGCACGTGATCCGAAAGTCTCCATCGGTGCAGACTCGCTGGTGGAGGGTTTTATAACCCACTACCACTCCCCGCTAGTTGGTTTGGGACGGACTTAATATGGGCGACCCTCCGCGAGGACGCACAAACGGAGGGGAAGTGGGGAGGGAGAGGGTGTAGTGACCGGTTTGAAAAAGACCCTTAGTGTGTCCTGCTTTGTTCTTCTCAGTCAGGTCGTCATGGAGTCCACAGAGAGCAGGTACGCTCACCTGCTGCAGCCAATCAGAGAGCTCACCAAGAACTGGGACATTGATGTGGCTTCAGAGCTCAACGACTACTTAGACGAGGTTTGAGCTGTGAGAGACGCAGAATCAGTTAAAGACAATCTGAAGTTCCTTTTTCTTTTTTTAAACTCTGCGTCTTTGTTTGCAGCTGGATGAGATGTGCATCACGTTCGACGGAGGGAAAACCAGCCTGAACTTTGCAGAAGCCGCTCTGTTGATCCAGGGTTCAGCCTGCATCTACAGCAAGAAGGTAAAATCAAAATCTCTGTGCGACCTTAATGTGAAACCGTGAGCTTGAGTTTTTAAAGAGCTCATCCTGTCTGCGTCTCAGGTGGAGCTCCTGCACAGCCTGGTTTACCAAACTCTGGAGTACATCAACGACAGGAACAAGAAGTGAGAGCGTCCTGCAGCCCTGAACATGTTTGTGTCCCGGTGATGAGATAATAAAGGTTTTTTTTTTTTGTTCCTGTCAGGAGAAGCAAACAGGCGGCAAAGTCTCAGGGAGACGACGCAGACGGCGCAGCGAGCCACGATGACGCTGACGATGTGGCCGAGGTGAGAAATAAAACCTGAATCCTGGACCAGCCAATCACAGAGCTGACATGTAGAGACAGACGACACATCAACTTTTGTTGTTTTTAAAATTTGCTTCATGAATACATTTGGATGGGATTAGAAAAGGATGTAAACACACAAGTCTTCAGTCGTGTTTTAAAACTTTCTGGGAGTTTTTTCCTGATTGTGGAGAATAAAAAACTGAACGCTGCTTCTCCATGTTTGTTTACAATGATGAATCAATGAAATGATATAAACGTCTTCTGAAGATTGTGTTTCGTCTCGTAAAGTTTTCTCATCTGGAGCTCGACGCCTCGGAGAAGTCAGAGAAAGCCGACTCCAACATGGTCAGTGACGACCGTCTGACTCTCTGAACACACACACACACACACACACACACGCACACACACGCGCTCTCTGTTTACCTGATGTTTGTTCTGATGTGACCTTCAGACTGTGAGCGTTGCTCCTCTTCCTCCGGAGTCTCTGATTCCTCCTGAAAGTTACGAGAAGAAGAAAATTCCTCTCATCAGGTCAGTGTGATAAACTATCTTTACCAGCTCTCGACTCGTTGGAGCTGCGACTCGCCTTCACAGTCGTTTCAGACGTGCTGCAGTAAAATCTCTCCAACGTGTTTGTGTGTCTCAGTGTGAAAGGAGAGATCTTGTGCAGTCTGAAGGACTTCAGGATCAACATCTTCATCCCGGGAGACGAGGACATGATCCTGCTCACGCTGGGATCAGCTGCTTCCAGGTTCCTGCTGGAGAACCATCAACGACCTGCAGAGACTCTGGATCAGCAGCGTCCAGGTCCTCTCCGTCCAGACGCTGCGGCTGCAGGTGAAGCTCACTTAGAAGCTGCCGTAGTTTCAGCTGATGTTGGAGAAAACGGAGGCGATGCCGCAGACGACTTCCTCCCGATGGAAGACGAGCCCATGGAGCAGGACGTGGAGGAGCATGTGGAGAGACAGCAGGTCTGTGCTGATCCAGGAGGCTCACAGTCTGTAAACCAATCGAATGACCCTGCTGCAGGCTGTGATGTCATTTCTCCTCTTTGAGTTAATTATAATAAATGTTTCTTTTTATTTGTGTCTCAGGCTCCGAGTGAAGGTCGGATGATCAGAGAGAGACGACAGCTGGAGGACGACAACCTGAAGAAGAAGGAGACGACGCCTCCGGTGCGTTCTCCATCAGGAGCCGGACCCGTTTTTAAAATATGTCCATATTATATTAAAATAAAGTTACTCTGCTCCTCCTCTCACTGTGTTTTTTTTGTTTTTGTTCCAGGTGAACGTGTGGATGCTCCACGACCTGTACGCCGTCCTCGGGGAGGAGAAGCCCTCGAAGCCGGGTGAGTTTCAGGACTCTCTTGGGGGGATTCCGTTCTGTGGTTTTTGGTATGCTGACGTGTTTTTGTTTCTCACCTGTTCAGGGAAATGTTATAAGGTTCCCGACGGCCTGGACGACGGAGGGAAGAGGAAACGGAAACGAGCAGCAGCTCTGCAGGACTTCAGGAGCTGGTTCAGAGGCACCTGTGAGGACAACATTCACCTGTATCATGATGATGAAGATGAAGACCTTTAGGATGTTAAACTAACTCAGTCTTTTTTTTTTTTTTTTTGCAGTTGATCCTGAGGAGCATAAATTAAAAAACGGACCCATGTTCACAGGTAAACATTTGTCTTAATATGGAGCTACAGCCATTAGCTGGTTAGCTTAGCTTAGCATAATGACTGGAAACGGATGGAAACAGCTAGCCTGGCTCTGTCCAAACATTAGCCCAATCGATCCTCCAGCAGATCTGACGCTCGCTGCTTTCATGTTTGATCTCTTCTGTTTCTGGAACATTTCAGGAAATAAAGTTTATTTTTTTTGTTTCAGACCTGAACTACGTTTATCTGAGCGCCATGAAAGAGAAACTGAAGACGCGGAAGAAGATCTTCAGGAGAGCGGTACGATGAGTCTGAGTGTGTGTGTGTTGTGATGTCACTGTTGGTGTGATGTCATCAGTGTGTGATGTCACTCAGGGCGTGGTGGTGTCTGATGAGGAGCTGAGGCGGACGTTCCTGCAGCCGGAGGAGGCAGGGCCACAGCAGGAGGGGGAGGAGCCTGTGGATGGATTCAGACACGCCGACCTGCTGGGTAACACACACACACACACACACACACACACACACACACACACACACACACACACACACACACACACACACACACACACACACACACACACACACACACACACACACACACAGTTTAAAATGCTCTCTAATATTTTATGATGTGATTATTCTGAAGGTGGCGATGACGACTTGTCCGATAACGAACATGACGTGTTTCCTGACGACGTTCCCGCTGAGTTTGGAGGAGGAGCCGATTTTATTTCACCAGGTAACAACACACCTGAACTGTTGTTGACTCTGCAGCTTCAGTTACCAAACTCACCGATGTAGACGTACAGCGACAGCAGACGACCTTTACCAAACATTTACAAAAACAGGAAACAGAACGCTTTAATATAACCTCCAGTGTCGGAAGAGACTCACGCTAACAAACGGTTACCATGGAGACGTGAAATAATGTGTGATGAACTTTGTTTGCAGACGTTCAGAGAGACGAGCTGAGTTATGAAGATCTGGTGAAGCTGCGAGTGGTAAGAGACCAACCCTGATAAAATGTGTCACTTTAAAGCCCTCAACTATACAGCTGTCAAACCTGTGTGTGTGTGTGTGTGTGTGTGTGTGTGTGTGTGTGTGTGTGTGTGTGTTTCAGGAGCAGCTGGTGGTGAACAGTCGAGGGTACACTCAGGAAACCGCTCTGAGTCGACGAGTTAAAGACTGGGAGGATAAGATCCAACCTGAGCTGCTGATCCAGGTTAAAAAAAAAAACAAAAAAAAACTTCTAAATATTAAAGTTTACCTGAACATCAGCTGAGATTATAACCATGATGTCACTTCCTGTGTGTGTGTGTGTGTGTGTGTGTGTGTGTGTGTGTGTGTGTGTGTGTGTGTGTGTGTGTGTGTGTGTGTGTGTGTGTGTGTGTGTGTGTGTGTGTGTGTGTGTGTGTGTGTGTGTGTGTGTGTGTGTGTGTGTGTGTGTGTGTGTGTGTGTGTGTGTGTGTGTGTGTGTGTGTGTGTGTGTGTGTGTCCTTCAGGAGGATCGTCCTGCATTCGACATCCACGATTACGGCGACCGGATCGTCGGAGCATTGAACGGCGTCGGGCAGCGTCGGTCTTTCGCGTCCATCGTCGCCGGTTTAGATAATTTTGAAGCCTGCAAATATCTGCTGGCGTCACTGCAGCTGGTGAGACACACACACACACACACACACACACACACACACACACACAGACAGCTGACCAGAAACAGAAAATTCAGTTTAACCGACTTCTCTGAAGGAAAGAGAACTTAGTTTGTCCCTCGGTGAGAACATGTTTTTGTGCGTCTCAGGCGAACGACCACACGGTGGAGGTGGACTCGGCGCTCGGTCTGGAGGAGAGCGTGGACTCGATGGGTCTGACTCTGCTCAGCACGCTCAGAGCGACGGATAGATTCAAGACTCTGACCGCTTCTCAATGACACTTTGTTTTTTTTGTTTTTTTTACTCCTTCCTGTCAAGCGTGAACATTTCTCCGTCTGTTTTTCTGTCTCTAAACTTTGTTCGTCTGATTCCTCCGCTCTGTAAATCACGTGTCCGTGTAAAAGTCTTTATGGTAAAAAAAAATATGAATTATAATCAGGTGTTCTGTTTCTGAAAAATATTTGTAATTAAAAAAAAAAAAGAAAAAAAAAAAGATAATTTGTTCACAAAGGAAACAGCTGATGGTTTATTTTCAGTGTAAAATCTGTTGGTGCTTGATTGGGGGCGTGTCCAGACTTTTTTGCAAATAGCCAATCACATTTCAAGGGGGGCTCATGCCACCCCTCTGGACACACCCATTTTTAGGAGGGTTGATTAAAAACAAACCAAAAGATGATTTTAGAGGTGAGAGAAGATTATTTTCTTTTGGTCTTCATTTAGAAATCAGACGACCTCTGATCATCAGGAGGATTACAGTGAAGAGACTGAACACACAAGCTCTTACAAAACTTCAGATTTTATTCTCTCTTTAATACATAAGGTCATAAATAAAATTGATCAATAAGTTGATTTAACATCGCTCATCAGAAACTGTCAACAGCTGTTACTGTCAGAACGACAGCGCTGCGTTCAGGTGTTTCTGAGAGTGTTGTTTTTATTCCAGCGCTGCATTCAGGTGTTTCTGAGAGTGTTGTTTTTATCTCCGTGCTGCGTTCAGGTGTTTGTGAATGCGATGTTTGTGAATGCGTTGTTTTTTTCCCCGTGCTGCGTTCAGGTGTCTGCGAGTGGGACGTGGTTCCTGATGTGGTTCCTGACGCTCTCTGCGATCTGGTCCTGGTTCTTCATCCTGTTGTAATAATCTAAAAACAGCCCGTCAGGACTGACCAGGTAGATCAGGATCGTGTGGTCCACGATGTAGTCCCCGTCCTCGTCCTTGGGTCCGGGGCTGGCGTACACTCTGTAGTCCCGCCCCGCTTCTTTCACTTCCTCCGGCGTCCCCGTCAGTCCGACCAGACGGGGGTGAAAGTCTTTGACATAGCGAGCGAGGGCGGGCACGTCGTCCCTCTCGGGGTCCACGGTGATGAAGAGCGGCTGGACGGGAGGCAGCGCGGCGTCCCCGTCCAGAGCGGACACCACGGCGCTCAGTTTGTCGAGCTCGTCGGGACAGATGTCGGGACAGTGTGTGAAGCCGAAGTACAGCAGCGCCCAGCTGCCCAGGAAGTCTCTCTTTGTCCTGCGCTGCCCCGTGTGGTCGAGCAGGCTGAAGTTACCCTGACCCAGAGCGACCTGCTGCAGCTGCTGCAGACGCTGCTGACGGAGCTTCTGCTCCTTCTCCGAGTAAACGTACCACCACACCGCCATCAGACCGCCGCCGAACGCCAGAGTCACCGCCACACGAGTCTGCAGCTTGAACCGAGCGGAACGAGCGGAAGAGCCGCGATCCTGAGACAGGAAACGCCTCGCAGCGGGCGGAGGAAGGCCACGATGAAGGCTGACCCGCTGTGATGTCAGAGAGGAGGAGGAGACACACGACTTCTGGACGTGAGGAAGACTTCTCAGGAGTCTGCCTCCTCCATGCAGGTTACCCACAATGCACCTGAGCCCCAACATCCTCACCTCCAGAACACCTGCAACAAAAACACATGAACAAAACAACGTCTCAATTCTTCTCACGGTTTAATCAGTTAATTGACACCAAACAGGAAAATTGTAAACTTTGCTGTACTAGCGAAACAGGGCTGGTGTTGCGGTTTAACGTGTGACCGTGTTAACTGATGACTTACAGCGGAATGCGTGCGCAGTTTCGTAATTAAAACAGATATTCAACTGTAAAGGGCCTCTTTTAGTCTTCCGTTAAAAGCAGATTTATTGACTTTTTTTTTTAGATTGAAATGGAAACTTAACTTAAAGGTTTGAGGACTTTTTCATTCAGCATCTGTAACTACGAGAACGCATCCGTCTGAAAGTCATCAGTTAACACGGTCACTGTTTAAAACGTAACACCAGTAACGTTTTAAAGTGACCGTGTGTAACCAGACCGTCTTGTATCAGGGTTACTAATTAGAGATATCAGGTCCATGTTAGGGGAAGGTGTGGGTTATAATAATGTAACTGGTTTAAATGTAACGGAAAACTAAAGTCAGAGAAGCCCTCAGTCACCTTAACGTGAACCTGCGGGGAAGCTAACTTAGCATACAGTGCTAACAGGTGAACTCAGGTTAAACGTTTGTCTTTTCATATTAAATGAAGAACACATCGTACAGAATAACTCACCTTCAGCCTGCAGACAGACAGCCTGTGTGGTTCACACATGAAGTCAAACTGAGCCGGTTGTGAAACACATGAAAACTGCGTTTACGTAGCTTTGAGTTCACTGCAGCTGATTCGACTGAAGAGAGAGGGACAGAAAACAATAAATAAAGAAACATAAACGTTATGAGACAATCACACATATATTATTTTGTCGGCTATGACACAAAAAACAAACGACAACATTTTATAAAAGCAGTTAGATAATTCAGTCAGCAGATTCGTCTTGACTGTGGCTGCAACGCGGCATCTCTCCACTAGATGGCGCCTTAGTGCTGCTTCCTCCATGGAGTCACAAACGGATTCAAGATTTGTATTTGTCACCAGCTCATACAGATGTTCAGAGAAATGTAAAGACTGTTCCGCAAGGCCATGCAATAAACACTCAAATTACTAATACACATATATACAGTAAAATAGAATATCATGTAAAATTTAAAAAATAATTATTTGAATATACAAAATAATGTAAACAGTGTGAAGTGCAATGTGCAGATTGGAATGTGTGGTGTGTGTGCATCATGTAGTCACATTTCTGTTTTGTTTTTAACTGAGGAGAGTGGAGGTAACAGCCTGAGGAAAGAAGCTGATATGGTACAGCATGTTGAACTTTATTACTCAACAATTGCACAAAACACACAGTACACCTAAAATACTGAACAACATTAAATCAAGATCGTGCTGGGGATCGTCAGATCGTCAAAATAATATAGTTATATCCATCCATCTATTATCTAAACTGATTTTCCCATTCAGGGGAAGCGGGGTGCCTGAGCTGAACCAAGCTGTCAATGCAACCTTTCTCCTCCTTTCTTTTGAAAATGCTTCCTATGCTCTGCTGCTCATCTCTTGATGTATTTAAGGTTCTCTGTAGGAAGCAGAAACCAGGTCATACACACTGATACTGCACAGCACTAATACTGCAGAGTCATACAAACACTGCACACGGTCTTAATTGGATTTGTTTCCGTGTCCTGCCATTTTTTTTATGTATTCATTCCTCTCGTACACCTGTCGAGTCCGAGCTGCAGTTTGTCTCTTCATGTGATCCTGAAGAACAAAGTGAATCTGAAGAGTTTCTCAGAGTCTCTGCAGTTTTGTTTGAAGCTCTTATGTAACTCTCTGCACAGCGACACACAACACAACGCAGCTATAACACCGTCAGATAAACTTTTTAGAGATTTCAGTTTCCCATCAAACTTGTAAAAAATTGCACATATCATTACTTGCATTGCATGAAGTGTTTGAATCATTTAACAGCTGTTTGTGTTTGTAAGCAGAGATAACTCCTCTAGTGACACACATTAAAACTGGGTCAGAAATAACAAAACAATAATTAAAAATCTCTAATGTCCCCTCATGAGATGTTTTTCTCTTCAGTCTACAGCTTTAAAATAAACAAATTTTTGCTCTAAAGTTTCTTAATTCGTGACTACTGGTTGTCTGTGACATTTAAAAATGATTGTTTTATTAATTAATTTATCAAAACAGTTTAAGGCATTATTTTTTGCCCCCTTGTGGCCATCAGGAGGAATGACACCTTCATGCCTTTAGACTCCTGTCGGTCACACATTTCAAATAAATTCTCTTTTAATTAGCAGTCGTCTCACAGTTGACGTCAGACTCTGCTCCTGTAGTTTGTTTGCTCTTCCTCGTCATCCTTTCATCATCCAGGCCCTGGACCCTGGACTTGTGTTGCCTAGCAACCGCTCAGAAAGCTGCTGGAAGTTCATCTGCGTCTCCTTTTTCTAACCAGCGAGACACCTCCAGTGTGTCAGTGTGGAGGAGTGTTAACATTTTATTATGAACATGATACACGATATCCCCCACCTGTTTGTTGCCATGGCAACAGCAACAGTGTCACTCAATTAGACGTAAAAACCAGGGAAGGTTGCGACCGTGACCAGGGGATATAAATCAAACTATTAATGAATTCAAGTTATTTGTTCTTTCAAAAAAGAAAATTATAATTCAACACCAAACAAATATTCATGAGGTTAGATTAATATTTCATGAAAATAATCTGAAATATTTGACGCAGTATCATCCTCCTCTCTGCAGGATGAACACACACACACACACACCTGTCCTTGAGTCTTCACACAGTTACTAAATCACATCATGCAGCCTGATTGTGTATTCCTGTCAAGGCGTGTGTGCGTGTATGTGTGCATGTGTGCGTGCTTGCGTGCGTGCAGCATGTAGTGACGTCACTCTGCATCACACAGAGAGCCGAGCTGATGCTGAGGAGGAAATATAGGACAACAGGAGGAGGAGGAGGAGGGAGCACTGCGTGGAGCCGTAAAGAGGAAACAGAGCTGCAGCAGACTGAGCTGCACCATCTGCATCTCTTCACCAGGTATTTATTATTGTGTGTGTGTGCAGCATGATGTGTCGTTTATGTGTGTGTGTGTGTGTGTGTGTGTGTTGGATGTCTGCTGCAGAAAGACGATGGAAACACACAGAGAGTCTTTAAATGATTTATTGTGAAAGGACAAAAACAAAGGAAGGTCATTCAGAGGGAGAGAAGTCGGAGCTGCAGAGATCAGCTGATGATCACGCTTCATGACCACGTTTACTCTGAGAGCTCATGGAGGTTATATCTGTTCTTTAAATCTATACTCTACTATCATTTAAAGCATTTTCTGAAATACTACAGTCTTTTAGTTTCTGGATATTCTGCATAGTCAGACGTATACTTAAAGCTGTTTTGGGATCAATATGAACGTCTTAAAGGAGCAGTATGTAACTCTGACACCTAGTGGTTAAAATGAGTACTGCAGTCTAAATTCTAAACATCATAGAGAGCTGTCCCCCCCCCCCTCTCTAGAGTGGATGCTCACTCAGGTCACCATGTGGTGGACTCTGAAGCTTCAGTGTTTATCCAGCTCTGCATGGGTCTGTAAACCTTTCTGTGTTCTAACCTCTCTCCATTTTTCAAAAGCATCTCCAATATTGATCCTAGTTTGAGCACGTTTCTGCTCGTGGAGCTTATTAGAAACATGCAGAGGCTTTTTAGGTCGGGTACAATCACTTCTGTCTGAGTAGCCTCCCCGCCTGCTGATGAAAAGGCAGTTTCTGCAGCATGCAAATAATCGCCTCGTCTGACCTTCCCCGCAGCAGGATGACAGGTCACCAATGTGTCCTCTCTCTCTCTGATGTTTGTTTCTGTCGGCGTTAGTGTTTAATTTATAACCAGATAAGATCTAGAAAAGGAAAAAGATAACATGTTAGTTGAATAAATATTTTACATTGGCGATGTGGGAAACATTCCAGGAGCTCGCCTGTCTTATCAAATTGATTTAGTTTGTTAGATCTTCTGCACTTTTTATACGACTGATCATTAAAATATTCAAAATTTTATTGTTTAAAAGCGAAAATAATTTAAATACCGAAAAATTTGGTACAACTCTACTTCAAACAGTCCGCCTCTGTTAGCCGTTCAATGAAGACAAAGCCAGCAGCTGAGGATCATGGGTATTGTAGTCTTCATGTTACAGATGATCGGGAATGATTTGAACAGACGATCTGAATTTAAATGTAGATAGACTTTAGACTTTTAGACTTTAGACTTTATTGTCCCCGAGGGGAAATTCTTTTTCACAGCACCGTTACTGTCCAACAGACAAGTCCCACCAAAGAACATTTATACACACAGATGAATGTTTAACTGTCCAGGAGAGATTTTTAGCATCTTTGGGTTAGAATCATTTGAAAGATTTTCCCAGCTGATAGAAAAGATTAGATCCTAAAAATAAAAAAATGTTATTATAATAAATCTTAGTGATAATGTAATCCAGAGCAGTCAGCTTGAGTCTGTGTAAGTATCGGCCTGTGTGATGCAGTATCGGTGGAGCTGTGGTGTGTCGCAGTTCTCTCTCTGACATCTTCCTCCTCCTCTTCCTCCCCCCTCTCCTCCTCCTTCTCCATCCATCCGTCTTCCTCTCGTCCTCAGTCATCTCTGAGCTCCAGCAGGATGAAGGGGCTGCAGCTGCTCGGCCTTCCCGGAGCGTGAGGACCCTCACAGGGCCGCGTCTGCCTCGTCCTCACCCGCACCTCACCCGCACCTCACCCCTCTGTGTGTAGCTGTGATCCTCCATCTCTCTGCAGCAGCAGCGCGGCCTCTCTGCTCCATCAGCTGAAACATGGACGGACTCCGCCTGCCCCCCCTCATAGAGGAGGTCCTCGACTCCTCCGGTCAGTCCGTCTTTTTTATCTACAGTAATGCTTCTAACAATGGTAAATATTTCATGATTTTTGTTGAGTGCATGCACAGTGACTGTTCTGCAGGCTTTTAATTTGAAAGGGTCTGTGCAGGAAGCTGACTTAAGGGTTTGAAACAGGAGCCGAAACTTTCCTGTCTGAACAAAGCTTTTAGAAAGCACAACATCATGACATTGCTACTTTATTTAATAAGAGAAATGCAAAATAGAAGCAGAAACGCTTGTTTTATGAATGGAGTTTGGTTCAGTACCTTAAATACGGAAGCCCAAAGAGGACAAACATACATACATTTATTTAAAAGTTATTCTTTTGCCTTTTTGATTTTATTAGAGAAGACAGCTGAAGAGAGACAGGACATGTTGGGAGGAGAGAGTGGGGGATCAGAGGTCGGGATCTGGACTTATTGATCTTGTTTTCTCGGGTTAACAACGCTGGTCTCCCGATGATAGCGAGTTCATTTCTCGAGAAAACAAATGGACAAATTGTCGAGGGGGAAACTAACGTTGTTATCCCGAGGTCAATAAATGTGACATCGTCCTCTCTGTCTGCAGACGAGCTGTGTGAGCTGAAGGAGGACAAACCCACCAAGTTAGCAGAAACTCTGACAGCCAAAGAGAGGGAGTCCTTGGAGGACAAGGAGGAGACGGTGGGAGATGGAGAGGAGAAGGAGGTGAAGGAGGAGAAGGAGGAGGAAGGGCCAGGAGGAGAGAAGGACGAGGAGGAGGAGGAGGAGCTGGAGGAGCTGAGAGCTCAGATGTTACAGCTGCTGCTGGAGCTGGAGGAGACCAGGGAGGTTTCCCAAAAACACGAGGAGAGCTTCCTGGAGCTGCAGGGTCAGAACGTTTACCACGATGATCTTTTAGAGTTCACAATCACAGAACTGTGAAAAAGTGTTTAAATATACTTTTAATAAATAGATAAAGATCACATCGTCTCCTCTGTCCTCCTCTGGTCTCAGGTCTGTTGGAGGACGAGCGTTTGGCGAGCGCTCATCAGGCCGAGAGTTTCACCAGACAGATCCAGAGACTGCAGGGTACACATACACACACACACACACACACACACACACACACACACACACACACACACACACACACACACATCTTTCAGCCAACATCTATTTTAGCAACTTTGCAAAAAAACAGACCGATGGATAGATGTGCTGTTCTGATTCCAAACTGTTAAATTGAGATAGAAAGTAGTAAGAAAATAAAACATTTTGTAACTGGAAAATGGTGTAAAAAAACTGATCAGAAAGAAACTTTTCAACTGCTCCTCCAGCCCAGCAGAGGGCGCTGCAGGAGGAGATGGACAGCCTGGAGGAGGAGAAGGAGAGCGAGCTGGAGGAGGCTCTGGAGGAGCTGCGTGCGGCCCAGGAGGAGGTGGTGCTGCTGCAGCAGGCGGCGGAGGAGGCGGCGGCGGAGCGCGAGAACGACATTGCCTCCATGCAGGAGGAGCTGTGCAAGCTGAGGGCGGAGCTTCAGCGTCTCCACGGCAGCACGCAGGAGTACGAGCTGGAGATCGCCTCGCTGAGGGCCGAGATCAACATGAAGAGCCAGGACGCACAGACGCAGGGTGAGCACACACACACACACACACACACACACACACACACACACACACACACACACACACACACACACACACACACACACACCTATCACCACTACTCCTCTCTGTTAATAACGTGTGTGTGTGTGTTCAGGTGATGTGAGTCAGGTGAAGGAGGAGTTTCTCTCTCTGAAAGGTGAACAACAGTCTCTGAGCAACAAAAACAAAGAGCTGAGCAGCAAAGTGGAGCAACTGAAGCAGCGAGACATGTGAGTGGTGCGACCAGCTGTCAATCAATCTGCTGACGTTAATGACTCACCTGTGTGTGTGTTTGTGTGTGTGTGTGTCGGTCAGTATGACCCGCCTTTCTTCTCTGACTGTGTCCAGATGTGATGACGTGTACCTGGCAGTCAGGGGCGAGGGCGACAGTAAGCCTGAGCAGGAGGACCAGGTGAAGGCGGACTCTTATATCAGCTTGTCCCAATCCGGTCCAGAGGATCAGGAGGAGGTCCAGGAGGAGGTCTGCGGCTCGGAGCTGAACGTCCTGAAAGAGCAGCTGAGGGAGGCTGAGGAGACGGCTCAGAAAGTTCAGAGAGAGGTAACACTTCTAGACTGTAGTTACCCGTTTCCTTGGCTGGTCTGTACCTCTGGTGTTTGCTGACATTTCTAGAAGGCAGATATTTTGAGGTTGAATAAAAAAACAAAAGATTCCAGAATAAAACTCTAACACCAGGTGAAACATCCCTCTGCTTTTGGTCTGCACACACTTTTATTTGCTTCCTCCGTTGTGTCTTTGTGTCAGTGTGACGGTCTGAAAGGCGAGCTGGTGGAGCTGCAGCAGCTCTACAACAACAGCCAGCGGGAGCGGACGGCGCTCGAGCAGGAGCTGCAGCGCTGCAAGGCAGAGCTTCAGAAACTCAAGGGCAAGAAGTCCCAGGTGAGAGGTCATTATGTAACTGACATCTGAAACAACCTTTTCTTGTGCTGGATAAACTGCTTTACTGGCTCAAACTTTCTAGTTCAAGTTGTCATATTAAAACTCTGAGTACCAGGTAGTGATGGCTGCACGTGCAACTCAGCTTAGAGTCAAAACTTTAGGAGATAAGAAGTGCAAGTGAGATTTGGTATTTCTGGAAAGCAAAGTTAAAGGTAAGTCCAGAGGAGTTTACAGAAGGATCTCTCCAGGGTTTGTCCCTGAAGGCCGTCCGTCTGTACCGTGTGCATGTCGGCTGATGGCAGCTTGTTGGAAACTCTCTGGATGTTCATCGTCATTTTGAGTTCCGGTTTGCTCTTTCTGCAGCTCCTCCATGTTGCTGGTTGTAGAGCGGTGTGTTGTGAGCTTCTTGTGAACGTTTGTCGCTGCTGGGCAGTTATGTTTTTTTGTGTTTATTTTTGTCAAAGCAGTCATTTGTCTCTTCTACGTCTGCTCAACCTACCACGTCCTCTGTCTCAGCATTGGGGAAGGGTGAAATGTAAAGAGTGATTCAATTTATATGATGAGAAAACAGGGAAGTGTGTGGTACGGTGGCCCTGAAGGTCAACTGCAAAAACATTTCATGGAATGCAATTTGATTGAAACACAACATTTCATGAAGCACAACAAAGACCTTGTGTTCATAAATGTTGCCAATGTCCAACGCATCAATCCCAACATTGCCAATGTCCAATGCATCAATCCCAGCGTTCCCAATGTCCAACGCATCAATCCCAACTTTGCCAATGTCTAACAAACCAATCCCAACGTTGCCAATGTCCAATTAACGATCCCAACGTTCCCAATGTCCAACGCATCAATCCCAACGTTGCCAATGTCCAATTAAAGATCCCAACGTTCCCAATGTCCAACGAATCAATCCCAACGTTGCCAATGTCCAATTAACGATCCCAATGTCCAATTAAACATCCCAACGCTCCCAATGTCCAACGCATCAATCCCAACGTTCCCAATGTCCAACGGACCAAACCCAAGTTGCCAATGTCCAACGAATCAATCCCAAAGTTGCCAATGTCCAACGAACCAATCCCAACGTTCCCAATGTCCGAGGCTTCTATCCCAACTTTGCCAATGTCCAACGAACCAATCCCAACTTTGCAAATGTCCAACAAATCAGTCCCAATGTTGCCAATGTCCCCAATGTCCAACAAATAAATCCCAAAATTGTCGATGTCCAACGCATCAATCCCATCTTTGCCAATGTCCAACGCATCAATCCCATCTTTGCCAATGTCCAACGCATCAATCCCAATGTACCCAATGTCCAACGCATCAATCCCATCTTTGCCAATGTCCAACGCATCAATCCCAACATTGCCAATGTCCAACGAATCAATCCCAACGTTGCCAATGTCCAACGAACCTATCCCAACGTTGCCAATGTCCAACGCATCAATCCCAACGTTGCCAATGTCCAACGAACCTATCCCAACGTTGCAATGTCCAACGCATTAATCCCAACATTGCCAATTTCCAACGCATCAATCCCAATGTTGCCAATGTCCAACGCATCAATCCCAACGTTGCCAATGTCCAACGAACCTATCCCAATGTTGCCAATGTCCAACGCATCAATCCCAACATTGCCAATGTCCAACGAACCTATCCCAATGTTCCCAATTTCCAACGCAATCAATCCCAACGTTCCCAATGTCCCCAATTTCCAATGCATCAATCCCAACGTTCCCAATGTCCAACGCATCAATCCCATCGTTGCCAAAGTCAAACGAACCAATCCCATCTTTGCCAATGTCCAAATCGTGAATCCCAATGTTCTCAATGTCCACAATAAATCAACATTAACAACATTGCCAAAGCCTGATGCATAAATCCCATTTTTGCCAATGTTTTTTCGCAATGTATGACTGCAGACAAACAGGGTAGCAACATTGTTTGATTTTCACTAGAATTTAATCAAGTTTCAAAATTCTGGTGACAACCCTCCACTCTTCTCCATAGTTGTAGTTACCTTTCTGACTAATTTACCCACAATGCAGTGCTGCTGATGTCTTCAGGTGGATGGTAAAAGCAGTACTTTGAGTGTGGGTCGAGATCTTCAAAAAAAGACAAGATGTGGACATTTAAAACAAACTCTCTGTCTTGTCTTTGAGTATCTCTGATGTTCTTCTCTCCCTGCCTGTTCTTTCTGTTTCTTCATTGTCCCTCAAAGTTCAAACAATAAACTGGATCAAATTCTGTCTCGATTTGATTCTTATTGATGCTCAACCTGCCTGCCTGCCTTCTCTCTATCTTTTCTTTAATGCCTGCTATCTGCTCGCCTCTCCCCGGCACGTTCCGACTTTATTATTCTGATTATTTTAGGGTTTTATTTCTCTCAACACACCCCTCTCTCCATCTCCCCCTACACTCCTTCCTTTTGTCTTTTCCCCAGAACTGCACTCGTCCGTCTGAGCCCCCCGTTCTCTCCATCCCCTTCATAGGAATGATTGTAATAGTGGCCTTGATTTGGTGCTGGTGGGAGGAGCTGGCGTCCTAGAGGGGACCAGGTATGGCCACGCCCCTTGTTTCTCTATCAGACGCTCTGTTTCTGAGAGAGGCTAAGGCTCGGGATAAAAACTGAAGTTTCCCAGTTTGTTCTAGTCGTCTTTGTTTTAATTTTTTTGTTTTTGTTTCAGCGAAGCAGAGGCATGTTTAACACATTTAGTTTGGGCCTTTTGGTCCTTGATGATTCCTGTAGTGGTGGAGTGATGGGGATGGACGCCTTGGTGGTGTGTGTGTGTGTGTGTGTGTGTGTGTGTGTGTGTGTGGAGGCTGTCAGTCATCACTGAAGCTCAGGGAGTGTCAGGAGGGATCCTCTTACTGAGTTTCTGCGGGCATGACCTCATCACTAAAATCTCTCTCACTCAGACATGAGCTCGCTCGCTCGCTCACTCGCTCCACGGTTCTGTGTGATTCGGACAGAAACAAGCTCTGAAACAAGCTCCGCCCCCTCTTAGTGAAAGTGGGTACATGGGGAGAGGGGGCCTTAAAGAGACAGTAGCTGAAACAAACCATTCAAGGCAGAGGCTGAAATGAGGCTTTTTACTGACACCAGCTGAAATTTTTGATGTGCCGTGTTTTTGCTAACCTCCATGGGCCCCGCCATGCAGCCAAGGCCCCAGACAGCTTTTCAGAGTCCTTCACAATAAAAGAGTATTTTGTTGTGTGATGAAAACATCTGTTGTTAACCTTGTTTTTCTGACTCCTCTGACATCACTTCCTGTCCTTTCAGCAGACTGACTCTGAAGGCTGGAACATGGCGGTGGCAGCGGTTGCCGTGGCAGCGATTGTAGTTCTGGTGGTCCCCAGCTTCGCCAGGGCCTGAGGACAACACAGGAAGAGTGACCTCAAGGGGGAGGTGTGTGGGATTGAGGGATTGCATTCACCCGTCCAGCGTCCTGCCCTCATACATGATGTCTGCTTTAGCATCGCTCTGTTACCGGGGACGACACGGCCAGGACGTTGACGTTTCCCCCCCTGCAGGACGTCAGTGAGTGATGGCGGGAGAGCAATGAGATGATGAGAAGATGAAGTCGTCCAAAAGTCCTCCTGCAGGTTTTTATTGTAGCTTCGGTGTGACAGCTGATATTCATCCGCTCTGAGGTTTCAAACATCCACCTTCATGATCCCAGAGTCCAGAGGAAGTGTTTGCTCTGTTTGGTTTAGTTTGGAGTGATCTGTTGATTCTCAGCAGGATCAGCTGTACGAGTGTTTATAAAAAATATATATTGTAGAGGTCTTTAATCAAATATTAAAAAGAGAAAAACATCAAGAGGAAGAAGAAGCTGCAGCTGGGACTCACCATCAGCTGATTCAGAAAACATGAGAAACCTTGGAGCTGTAAATCATAACTTCATTTATTTTCTTTTATTATTCATGTTTTAAATCATTTGGTTTGTGAGACCAAACTTCTAAAAACCAAAAGATGTTTGTAAAGATATCAAGCCGAGAGAAGCTGCTTTGAGGATGACTTTTTATTCACAGATGTTGAATTCTTTGCCTTATTTCTCCGTAATGGATTTAAAGAATAATTTGCACTTACTGAGTTTAACTCACAGCAGTACGGATGAGAATTAGAGCCAACTAAGGAGAAAGAAATATTCTATATAGAGAAGAGGAAAATATTCATTATTCACTTGAGAAGAAAGTCCAAACGTTGAGTATAAAGTTGATTCTTTTCTCGACATTTCAACTTTTTTCTTTAAAGGAAGAGTGTGCGACTTTTTGATCCAGTAGATGTCGCCCTTGAGCACCAGCATGAAACCAAAACAAACTGCTGTTTGGCCACACCTCCTCCATATTGAAGCCTCTGCTCTCCTCCAGAGATATAGCTCCAACCCCCCTCTACTCGCGTTTGCACGAAGTAGTTATGAATTAGAATGACCATAATTAAGCACCATTAAGTGCAAGCGGCGGACAAAATTGTCCTTTGCTCGAGCTGCAATCGCTTGTGGTCTGCATTGTTGTGTTAGCATGACATGTCTGGCTCTAATTCTCTCCCGCACAGAGGACATAACGGTAGCAGAAAAACTGATTGTTTATTAGTTTTTATGACATTTCCTCCACTTTCATCCTGCTTTAAGTGTCATGTTCTTGTGTGTTCATCCAAAAAATGACTATTTCTTCTGATTATTCTATCGGTTTCTTTTGTAGCATGAGAGACAGTGAAAACGTTAACTGTATCTTACCTTCCTATCCCTTTACAGAACCATTTAAAATGTCTGTATTTGTATGTTTGTGGTACCAAACAGTAGCAGGCACACCTACAGAAGTTAAACAGCACTATTTTTAAACGTAGAAAGTATTTTTTTGGATTTAAATCACTTTAATGAGAGATTATTTGTGACTGATGTCACTGTGCCAGTTTTAAACTCAGAGTTATTTTAGACTGATGTTTTGCACAGCTGGAGGTTTCAGAGACCTATGTTAGTTTTCTGTTTTATCTGGACAGAGGGTTATTCTCTGAGGTGAACTGTAAATTTAGAATCTTATGTATGCATATTATGTTTTATGTAAGATGTAGAGGATCAGCAGATGACAGAAAAGAACAACTAAAGAAAAACAGAATATTTATTTTCTTCCTATTCAGAATTGTTAAAGAGTAATGATAGATAGGGTCTTAATTATTTGTGTGTGATAAGGATGATAAACCCTGATGTCAATTTAACCACTTTGAAAACACAGAGAGAGAGATGAGACAACCATCTGACAGCTTTTTAAATTTGGAATAGAAGAGGATCAAGAATAGAGCCCTGTGGGACACCTTTACTTTGATTTAGATACACTGAACGACTTTGACTAGAGTTTGACTTAAGAATAGTCCCACAAAACATTTTATACATCAGAAGTCCACCTGCAGATAAAACAGTCTGTCTTCTTGCCTTTTCAGAGAAGTGTCAAATTAAATGCGTTTTTTTGTGTGTGTTTGGCATGGTTTAACACTTTTGTTAGGTTAAATGATTTATTTGTATTTTTGCACATTGTTTCAGATTTTAATGGATCCTGATAAAAACCTGGTTCATGTTTTCATTAAGTGGTGACCAAACAATCATAGAGAATATAATCAGACGTCTAAAGACTGTGATCATGTTTAGAATCAGGTATGAAAGTTAAAAACTGTTTTAACTGTTTGTCTTATTGCATGAGTATTCGACCAAATATTAACAACTTCTTATTGAACAACATTCCAGTTTAAAAAACGAGCACTGGTTGATACGATACTGTTAATATTTAAAAATATATAAAAACTCCCTGTTTGCTCTGCAGGAAGTGGATAAACACTGAACTGTGATGGACTGTTTACACGGCAGATGATGATGTGGCGTTAATGTTACGTGAGCTAAAACCATAGAGTTATTTATGTAGTATTTTAAAATGAAGAGATATACATATACTGTGATTAATACCAGGACATTAAATGGTAAATAGCATGTGTTATTAAGAACTTTATGTTGTTTTTTGCATGTGTGATTACTTTTAATTTAACATCGGGACAAACAGATTAGGTATATAACATCGTCTTTGCATCGATCTGCCTCGAGTCATATTTGTCCTTTATGAGTCAAACGTGGTCTTCATGTTTCTGGTGTCTTGCAGTTTTGAAGTCTGTAAAAATGTCTGAAAATGTGAATGTTAGTACAAAATTTCAATAGTTAACTTTAGTTGCAAGTGAGAATGCCGACTGAGTAATTGTTATTTGGCCTGTTGTTATATTACTTCCTGGACGCTGCATGTCAACAACACTCTGTACATGCACTTCTTCCTTTTCTATTCTTACTGCCTTTATGTTCTCTACAAAGAATAGTTTTAGGTTGATTCTTGTTCTATTCTGTACAAATAACTCTTGAAATGTCATTCTTGGTTGGTGCATTTTTTTTTGGCTCTTTAGCTGATTAGTCTGTCGTGATGCTGTGAAATGATGTATCAGCACATTAATGTAGCAGTAGAAATAGAGTATGTGGATTGGAATTATTACTCTTATAATGATGTTTACCAGCAGGGCTTCAAATTTCTGTTAAAGCAACAATATGTAGGAATTTGGTTTTGGTGCGATTTGGCGCCCACCGAAGGTCTCTAAGTGAAACTGCACTTTCTTAATATAGACTCAGTGTATTGATATAACCAGCACGGCGTCAGTCTTGCAGCCTACTGTTTCTTGAAGCTCTCCAACATGTAAAAGCCTGTGCACTATTTCCTCTAGTCCAGCTTCTTCTTAGCCTCATCCATCACTTCCTGTTAGCCTCAGCCGTTGTATCAAACAGTACAGAGGCGGGCTAACTGGCTGCTTTGTAGCTGAAGGCTGCTGTGTGAACTAGCGCTGTAAAGCTGTACACACTTCTCACATGATGATGTCGGCCTGCTGCTAAAGTTACATAGTGCTAAAAACAGCCGAGCGGGGCACTCTGTGGACATGAGAGATCAACTTTTAAACGACTCTTTTAAAGTGAAAAAGTTACATGATGTTGCTTTAAATATCAGTCTATATTCGAAGACACCTTTGTGGTCACTTTAGGTCAGATCTTTCGGTTATTTCCAACGTTGATTACTTCATAGGAACATGTTTCAGTCCATCCTCTATGACGTCTCGACAAACGTTAGCTCGCTGCGGACGGTTGCATGATTTATTTAGAGAAGTAGCATTAGCATGAAACTGGTCGAGTGGATTCAGATGTCAGCTGTTGATTTAGACAAATATGTCAATGTTAGCATGAGCGCTGTGATCCAATTCTTCCATGAGTTACTGCAGACGCTTCTTCACTATTTTTCTACTAACATGTAAAAAAAACTGTTTTAAAAACTTTTTATCTTCTGTGTCCTCCAGAGTCAAAAGCTTCCAAGTTTCATTTCTGTTTCTTTTACAGATTAATTATATGTCTAGCTTAGCTTAGCTTAGCTTAGCAGAATGAAAGCATGCTAGCCTTTGCTAGCTCTATCGATACAGCAAAACAATCACATTGCACTTAATTTATAAATAATGCTGTTAGCTAGTTTTGGTTGTGGTAGACTGGTGGTAGCCTAATTTGCTAAACATATTTAGCCTAGCTTAGCATAAAAATCATCTTAATGGGAAGAAAAAAAAGTCTTGTAAATGAAGAGGAGTAGAAATAAAAATGTCAAAAGTAGCTTTATGGTATTCTTTGTAGCATTTTGTGAGAATAGATTTGTTTTTACACACGCACTAGCAGTTTCCCTGTTTCATGTTGTTGTGCTAAGCTAGGCTAACAGTGCACCTAAAGATGAAACTTATCCATGTTACGCCGCTGACTCTGGAGGAGAACAACAGAGATCAGGATGTCTTATCTGAACGTCAGACTACTCAAACGTCCTCTCACATTTCTACTCTGCTTGATTCAGTAGCGTTTTCAACTTTCTGTGAGTTTCTGCGAGTTGTGTATTTGCTCTGACACTGTGTTAGTCTCAGTCAGGTATCAGGTGTACTGTACAATCTCTGCATCAAGTCAGACGTCCAAACTCCGATTGAGAGTGGACCTGCATGTCGTCATCGTGTCGCTGTTTGTTCTGCTTCTGTTGTAAATGAAGGCTGGTTTTGTTTCTGTTCTCTGTAAACGTCTTTTGGATGTTTCTGTAGAATTTTTAACGTCTGATTTGATGTTTGTTATTTTTAATGTGATAATTTTATCAAAGAGCCTGTACATTTTGTAAATGAAATGAACTAATAAAAAATAAACTATCCTTGACTTTTATGTCCCTATTGGTTATTTACATATGAGATATATTTTCATCAAATTTAATTATTTATTCCTAGGAATAGAGAAGGAAGGGGACAAATATTTGTACACAATAATACGCATAGCCGCATTAAAGCAAATTACATGAAGCTGGCTGGATGATAAACCCCCGTCTATTAATGCAAGGAAGTTAACAGTGGACGATATTAAAGAAATGGAAAGAATTATGTATAGGCTAAGAAAGAGAGAAGATGAATTCATGTGTTACTGGAGGAAATGGATAAAGGAAACAGATAAAGTGGAATTATAACAGGTATGTAAATCCAATTATATTAAATTAAGAGAGTAGTGAAGGAACAACCCTCCCTCCCCCTGCCCCATTCTATTTACGGTTTTATTTTAATTTTATTATTATTTTATTTTTTCTTATTATTAGTATTATTTGTTCTTTCTAAATCTTGATTTAATTATCTTTTCTCTCTTCTTACCTTTTCTTTGGATTTTTATCTATTTTTATTTTATTTCATGTTGTATGTATTCTTGTATGTTTAAAAAATTAAATATAAAAATGTGCCAGGATGAACAAAATTTGTGATGAAATATGACAACTTGTAATGTCGTAAAACAGCCTGCAATAAAGTATTACATTTTATTTTTAATTATTAATTTTTTTTTATCAGTTTAAGTCACTTTTTCTTATGTCATGTCACTTATTTTGTAATGTTACATTACGTTGATGTAACATGTTTTATGTTCTGTTGCACAATGTTTTGTATCTGTTGATGTTGCTTTGTGTGATGTGTTATAATACACATTTTTATGTTTTGTTTTTATGCTTTTCCACGTTATGTTACTTCATGGTATGTTCTGTTTTTTTATTTTTTTATTACCTCATTTTATGGTTGGCTCCGTGGTAAACCTGCAGGCTCAGTACAGAATAAATAACTGGGGGAGCCTGATGTCAGAGTTTAAATAAGTAATCTGACCTCTTTATATCATTATTATTATTATTATTATTATAAATAAATATTTTATTATTATTTCCCATGTGTCCCTCTCAGGTCAGAGGCCTATAAACAGTCTGTTTTATTTAAAGCGTCTGAAGTCAGTCACAGCTTTAATTTGAGTTTGTCTCTATAATTACTCTTCAGATCTGTTGTTTTACTCCCGTGATGACAGAAACGTGAGCTGACCTGCCGACGAGGAACACGATCCAGATACTTTCACACTGAGTGAGTTTGTTTCTCTGAAGGTTTTTTTTATAGTGACCGTCTGAGCGAGGTTATATAAAGACTCATTCAGCCTTTAAAACTCCTCCACTTCTGTTTATAACTGCAGGTTAGAAATAATCTGACAGCCTGATGACATCACTTTGACATCATATACATGTGGCATTGTTTACTTACATCACTGTTGTTTCCCTCTTTGTTTTTGTTCCTCATTTTTCAGCCTAGAGCAAAACTTTTGCGCATGTCCACCATTCTTATGAGTGATGTCTACGGGGAAAACTCAGGGGGGGGTCATTGCATTTAAAGAGACACACACACCAAAACGGAGCGTTCTGAGAGAGCTGGTTTATACAGGGTCACAAACCTCCTCTGGTGCTTGATTCATGTTATATTTTGACCAAAGCACAGCACAGATGTTTCATTTAGACCACAGGGGGACTGTTTGAAAAGGTGGAGGAGGGGGTAATGTGTCCTCTTTAAAGTGATGTAGAATTAGAGGGCGTGGCCTGTTTGAGTGACAAGTGGGAGCTATAGGTGTCACCTCAGCTATTTCAGTCACAGAACTTGATGTCTGGATTTTCACTTTCTCCTGTCTGGACAGATTCAGATGAAAGTTGGAGAAAATCTGTAAAAATTTTCACAATTTCATTGTTAAAAAAAAAAACGGAAACAGAAAGATTTCACTCTTAAAGCCTTTAATCAGTAAAGACATTTCAGTAAACTTTTGTCATCTTATTTGGGGGATTCCCTTTTTTCAAGCTGGCCCAGTGATCCGATTGGCTTCCCATTGGTGACGTCATGTTTTCTCACCTCTCCACTTTATGAGCAGCTTTTTTACAAACGGGCCCCCGGTTGTCCCTCCCCGGTTTAGAGCCTCTAAAAATACTCCGAGGTGTCACCGTGCCTGCGGAGCCCCGGGTCCTGACCCCGCCCCCTTGCTCTCACTCCACCCAATCAGAGGTGTCCTCCATATCTGAGGGCTCAGAGGATGCCCGGGCCGTCGGTGTATATGGTCATGGTGGGGGCATTCCTGGGAGTCCAGCACAGTGACGCAGAGCTCTTTAAACTCTGATCCACTTCTCCTCCACCCGCAGTCCCGACTCTCTCCAGGCCTCCACCCCGCCGCCCGCGCCTGTCCGCCCGGACACAGGAGCCAGTCAGTCCGGAGGAACAAAAACTTATTTTCTTCACTTTTTTCTTTCTTCTTCTGTGACTTAACTCCAGATTTGACCCCTCGGGAGCTCATGACCCCTCTCGGAGCGGACTGACCAACCCTGAATCAGCTGTGGGACTGGAGCGCAGACTGAAGTGTGACTCTCCGCCGGCCTGGCACTGCCCCTCAGTTCCGCTTTTTCTCTTTTTTTTCAGCCTTTTCCTCTCTCCCACTCGCGTTGAGCTACAAAAAGGGAGGGGGGGCACCATGATGAGCAGCAGCGGGTACTTGGAGCCGCAGCAGCTGCCGCCGCAGTTCTTCCAGAGCAGCGCAGATCTCGGGGACGAGGAGGAGGAGATGCCGGCCACGGAGAAGGACCTGGCCGAGGACGCTCCGTGGAAGAAGATCCAGCAGAACACGTTCACTCGGTGGTGCAACGAGCACCTCAAGTGTATGAACAAGAGGATCAACGACCTGCAGAAGGACCTGAGCGACGGACTGAAGCTGATCGGGCTGCTGGAGGTGCTGAGCCAGAAGAAGATGTACCGAAAGTATCACTGCAGACCGAACTTCAGACAGATGAAGCTGGAGAACGTTTCTGTGGCGCTGGAGTTCCTGGAGAGAGAGCACATCAAACTGGTCTCCATCGGTGAGTGACGCACACACACACACACACACACACACACACACACACACACACACACACACACACACACACACACACACACACACACACACACACACTGAGCAACACGCGCTGTTTGGAGAGATTTTAAGCACACTTTTACGCAAAAGCACGAACTTTACAAACAAGCGACCTGTTGAGTTAAAGAGAAGAACTGATCGTTGAGGCTGCAGAGATGAAGATGAAGATGAATGTTTTTATTGTCGTGAGTTAACAAGACACCAGAGACGAGTCTGAAATGAAAGAGTTCATAAAAGTTCATAAAAGTCACATTTAACAAGTCATCACACCTCCATGAATACACCTTCAGTCTTCAACAACAACAACAAATCGGAAGTGTGACCTTAAGTTACACAAGACCACATTCCCCCCTCCCCCCTTCCTATCCATCTAATACATTTCAAAGAGCAGATCTCTGACCAGTGTGCGAGGAGCTGAAAACAGTTAATATGATATTATTATCATGTGATCACGAGAGAAACATTCGTGAGGTCACCAGAGGTCGTCTTCAGGAGATCAGACCTCCGGCTGGTGGAAACGTTGTTATTGTCATGACAGTTAAGAAACAGATCTTAGATCAAATCATGAAGAGACAGTTTATTGTGAAGCAAACAGACGAGCAGAGTTTTATATCAGCTCTTAAACGGCCTAACGAATTAAATGTTGTGTGAATGTGAGAGGCGACTTTAAGGGAACAGATTAGACAGATCGACACTTAGACAGAAACTGAATTTTGTTTTGTTTTCAAGGATCAAGAACTGTAGTCGAACTCCTGCACACGGTCCAAAATGCACCAAAACATTGCTCATGTACTGGTGCAGTGTAGACGGTGTGCAGGAGAGAGTTTGTAGTTTTTTGGGGGGATTTATTCCTCTCCTACACTCCTCTCTTATGAAACACAGTAGATGTATATATTTTTTAAAGCTTTGGTACTCTTGGCTGGAGGAAACACACCAGCTCTGCCCAGAAACGTCCCGAGTCAACCAGAACAGTAAACTCCAGTCAGAGGACAGAGTCTCTGCTGACACCAGATGTACGGAGGCCCAGAAGGGACGATGGAGCAGCTTCACTTTAGGAGAAGTTTATTTTATTTAAGTGTCGTTGTTTTGTTCAGAGAATTCGATGATAAATGTGTACACCTGTTGTTCACTCACTCAGGTGTATCTGATTCAGACCTCTGCTCCGGATTATGTGGGCGTGGTCATGTTTGTTTGACTGACAGCTCCACTAACTCGTTAACTAAACTAACCTCTTGACCGGTTATCAAACTTGTTGGTGCTAAGAAATGATGACATCCTGAATTCTCCCCTCCACCTGTTTACAACTCGTCCTGGAATAGAGAGAACAAACCATGTGACGTATTTTTGTAGGCCGACCCTGAAGTAGCATCTCCATGGCGTCTAACTAGAATTCTCCTCTGGGATGTTTTCATTGGATTTTGGATCATTGCAGAAAATAATCTCTGTGTCAAACACACGTTTCTGAAGCGTAGGCGTTTTGTTCAGCAGGATAATCTTCACAGATGAACGCCATTTTTATGATGTTTGAAGCGTTAATGCGGAGTGGAGGTATTACCTAACGTAGTTTATGTGCTCTAACAAAACACCAACATCTCTTCAGCTTGTGTTAACCACAGACCTTCAGGAGTCTAACCACAAACACATTCAAAATCCACGTTGACTTTTAGACGTTAGACCCCATGGAGCTAACATGCTAACTTACTTCAGGGTTTTAGGACTCATTCCTGTAGCGCTCTATAATCAGCCAGGAGGATTAAAAACACCTGAGTGGTTGCACTCAGGTGTTTTGCACTTTACAGAAAAGTTCTTCTCATTTGCTGTGAACGCCTTTTTTCCCGGACTTCTTCCTGCCGTCCCTCTTTACTACATTTTCTGTGTGAGGTCGAGGTGTCCTGCATGTGAGAACGCAGCAGGATATAATCAGGAGAATTCACCTGGAGCCAGTGGGAGGGGCCAGTGGGAGGGGGTGGTGACCTTTATTCCCTGTGATGGCTGCACGACCATAGACTGTCTGCACGCCACCTCTACCATCTCCGTGCTCTAATCAACCTGCTGCATGTTTCCTGTTCTCCAGGATGTTCTTCTCCTCTCTTTAGTTCACATTGAGATTCTCTTCAACTACACGGAGCGTTGATACAAACACACATATTTGATATAGTATATATTGCCTCGCTCTTTTTATTCCAGGAGGATTTCAGGGGCGTGTGAAAATGGCTCTTGAGTGATGTAGAAGTGAATCACTTCCAGGCTTGTGCACACATAAGAGCTGCTTCTGGTTGTTATCTTGGAGGAGATTCAGGAACCAGGAAGTGTGTGTGACTCTCTGTGAGCAGATAAAGACGACGTCTGAGCTGTGATCTGGTTTCACCTCCTCAGTGTGGCTCCTCTGACTCCACACGCTGAACCTCTGTGTGTGAGCAGAGAAACACCTTTAACAGAGACACAAACATGTGTGAATGTGTGTGTTAAGTGTGTGTGAGGTTATAAAGACAGAAGGAGTGTGTGTGTGTGTGTGTGTGTGTGTGTGTGTGTGTGTGTGTGTAAAGGATCATAACGAACCACAGGGAGCTCAAATATCAGACGGAGAGATGAGACTGAAATCACATTAACTCGTTGGACTAAATCTCAAACTTTTCCTCATGTTTAACACTGAGCTGTGTGTGTGTGTGTGTGTGTGTGTGTGTGTGTGTGTGTGTGTGTGGGGGGGGGGAGGTGAGGTGATTGATGGCAGAGCAGCTGATCTGCTTTTAGTCGTCTAACAGCTGCTGAAAATAGACGAAGAGAGAAACCAGGAAGAGGAGATCCACTTCAAACCTCAGACTGAGACTCGGCCCCCCCGAGTCTCAGTCTGTTTCCTGAGATCACAGATCACACCTGAGATCACAGATCAGACCTGAGATCACAGATCACACCTGAGATCACAGATCAGACCTGAGGTCACAGATCACACCTGAGATCACAGATCAGACCTGAGATCACAGATCACACCTGAGATCACAGATCACACTTGAGATCACAGATCAGACCTGAGGTCACAGATCACACCTGAGATCACAGATCACACCTGAGATCACAGATCAGACCTGAGAAAGAATAGAATAGATGTTTATTTCCATTTGCAGGTACAGGACAGGTACATTGGAATTCTTGTCCCTGAGTCAGCTTCTACAAAAAAAGTTAAAATTATAAATAAAATAGAAAAACATTATAAGAAAAAAAGAGTAGAAATGTACAAAAAAGTAAAAATAAATAAGTTGTAGTAACAGCTAAGTGATTTAAAATAAACTGTAGAGAAGTTATAAACTGATTAAAGCAAATATATAATACAAAATTTTCTTATTGAACTTATTATCTCTTATTGCACCTGAGGTTATTGCACACATATTTTTCACATTATATAATTGCACTGTTTTTTGTTTTTAAGGTTAATATTGCACACTTGTATTGCACTGTGAGGTGGTCAACTGTCCATTTAGTCTGTGAGGTGTGGGGTGAAGTACTTCCTTCCCATCTTAATGTCCTGTGCTGTCTCACGGCAGCAGGGAAAAAGCTGTTGTGGTAGCGGGCCTTGTGGGCGGAGATGTTCTCTGGCCTGTGATGTCGCAGGTTATAGCCCGAGTTCTTCCACCTGAACAGAGCATGAGCTGGGTGCTGTTTGTCCTTGAGGATGCTCTGTGCTTTTCCTCTGCAGCGCTGTGTGTACAGTGTGTCCATGGAGGGGAGGTTGGAGATCAGATCTGAGATCAGACCTGAGACTGGAAGACATGACAGTCAACTCAGGTGTCCGCCATTGTTGTTGTAGTTCAACTTTTACTGTTTTTAGCTCTCAGTCTGTTGGAACATTTAGATAAACTGAAGTCAGATTTGTTGTTCATGAGAGAGAGAGAGAGAGAGAGAGAGAGAGAGAGAGAGACAGAGAGAGAGAGAGAGAGAGAGAGAGAGAGAGAGAGAGAGAGAGAGAGAGAGAGAGAGAGGCAAACAACAAAAAACAACAAATAGAAACAAAAAGACATAAAAGTGTGAGCAGGAAACAGAACCAATGAATGAATGTCCCCCCCTCTCTTTCTCTGTAATGGTTTCCATGTGTTGAAGCAGTCAGCTCACAAGAATGTCCAGCTGAAGCCAGCCCCCCGACACACACACACACACACACACACACACACACACACACACACACACTCCTCTACTTGTACTCTACCCTCTATGTGTTGTTCTGTTTATATGTTTTATTTACTCTTCTAATAATAAACGTTGAGTAAGGTGACAGACTGAACCTGAAAAAACTACAAACCAGTTAAAAAAAGACTACAACCCAGCTAAAAAAACTACAAACCAGCTAAAACAAACTACAAACCAGCTAAAAAAACTACAAACCAGTTAAAAAAAAACTACAATCCAGTTAAAAAAAGACTACAACCCAGCTAAAACAAACTACAAACCAGCTAAAACAAACTACAAACCAGCTAAAAAAACTACAAACCAGTTAAAAAAAAACTACATACCAGTTAAAAAAAAAACTGCAATCCAGCTAAAAAAACTACAAACAAGCTAAAACAAACTACAAACCAGCTAAAAAACACTACAAACCAGCTAAAAAAAACTACAACCCAGCTAAAAAAAACAAGAAACCAGTTAAAAAACTACAACCCAGCTAAAACAAACTACAAACCAGCTAAAAAACACTACAAACCAGCTAAAAAAAACTACAACCCAGCTAAAAAAAAACAAGAAACCAGTTAAAAAACTACAACCCAGCTAAAACAAACTACAAACCAGCTAAAAAGAAACTACAACCCAGCTAAAACAAAATACAAACCAGCTAAAAAAACTACAAACCAGCTAAAAAAAACTACAAACCAGCTAAAAAAACTACAAACCAGCTAAAAAAAACTACAAACCAGTTAAAAAACTACAACCCAGCTAAAACAAACTACAAACCAGCTAAAAAAACTACAAACCAGTTAAAAAAAAACTACAATCCAGCTAAAAAAACTACAAACAAGCTAAAACAAACTACAAACCAACTAAAAAGACTACAAACCAGCTAAAAAACTACAAATCAGCTAAAAAAAAACTACAACCCAGCTAAAAAAAAACTACAACCCAGCTAAAAAAACAAGAAACCAGTTAAAAAAACTACAACCCAGCTAAAAAAAAACTACAACCCAGCTAAAAAAACAAGAAACCAGTTAAAAAAAACTACAACCCAGCTAAAAAAAAACTACAACCCAGCTAAAAAAACAAGAAACCAGTTAAAAAACTACAACCCAGCTAAAACAAACTACAAACCAGCTAAAAAAAAACTACAACCCAGCTAAAACAAAATACAAACCAGCTAAAAAAACTACAAACCAGCTAAAAAAAAACTACAAACCAGCTAAAACAAAATACAAACCAGCTAAAAACACTACAAACCAGCTAAAAAAAAACTACAAACCAGCTAAAACAAAATACAAACCAGCTAAAAAAACTACAACCCAGCTAAAACAAAATACAAACCAGCTAAAAAAACTACAAACCAGCTAAAAAAAACTACAAACCAGCTAAAACAAAATACAAACCAGCTAAAAACACTACAAACCAGCTAAAAAAACTACAAACTACAAACAAAAATGTCCTCAACATGTGACGTCAGAGGATGTTCTGTGTTTGGAGAAACTTTACAGAGTTTGGTTTGACGACATGTTCAGATCTATTTATTCCAGTTGGAGTATATGGCTCAAGACATGCAGCAGACCCGGACCAAAGCTGCAATGCATCATGGGACATGTAGGCACTGTCAGTACAGCTTCTATGCTCCTAGCTTTCTCAGTCAGTTTAGCATCATTTGCACTTGCTAACCTTCCATCCATTATCTTTAGATAATATTGCTCTCAGGGGGGCCGTGGGGAGGAGCAGATCCCAGCTGTCATTGGTCGAGAGGCGGGGTTACACCGTGGAGCTGGTCGCCAGTCGATCACGGGGCTGACACACGGAGACAAACAACCAGTCATATGACACCTACGGGCAATCTAAACAACAGTTCTCACATTAATTATCGATCCCCAGCTAGCATGTTGTAGCACGTTTTAATCATGCGACAGTGACCACTTCCTGTCTGATGAGTGCACTCTGAAGTCCACTACAGAGTGATTTTAAACACAACCTGTATCAGAGGTCAAAGGTCAGAGACTGTGTGTAGCAGCAGCCCACAGGTCCGAGGTCAGAGGTCAGGTTTACGGCGGATGTGGTGAGCTTAAACATGGCGACAGACGTCTGGAGATAAAAACAGGAGAAGCTCAAAGTGTTCTTCAGTTCTGAACTCTCCTGTTTCAGGACAGTCTTTGGGAAACTTGTTTTTCAGTTTGCAGAATTTGTTGAAGGA